>NC_133201.1:44689041-44756541 GCF_958299795.1 Porites lutea | reverse complement strand
CTTTGTTTCCGGCTCGAGAAGTTTTCTTTGTTGTTGCCTCATGGCCTGTGTAATTCATTGCACTTTTCTGGCTTTTTTGCAATTAGCATTTCGCTTCAGTTTTGCCGGTTTTTAGTTTACCAATTTGTTTTGTTCCTCATTACCGGCGTTTTATCGCATTGTTATACATTTTCTCTTTGCTCCAGTTTTCCCGGCATGAGAAGTTCATTTATTCGTTTGTTCCCTCATGGTCGATGTTATTCGTTGCATTTTTATTACTTTTTATACCACAGAGTTTAATCCTTGGTACAATAGCTTTAGTTTTTCGCTTTGCTTTTACTGACATCTAGTTTCTTTACTATCACAGTTTGGTGTAGTGAAAACTTTGCTTTACTTTCTCCGGCATTTTAAGTTCTTTAAATTGTTTGTTGCCTCTTGCTGCTGTTTATCTCGTAGGCTTTTTATTTATTTATTTGTTTTCTGTTTGTTCCATATGACTGGTGTTTGTCACGTTATTATTATCATTATTATTATTTTTTGGTGACAATTTTGGTTTAGTTTTTTCCGGCGTTAGAAGTTCCTTAACTTTGTCTGTTATGCTTTCCATAGTTACTACGCTTTACTAAAATGGAGTGGGCATTTTACTTGGTTTGCTTTCAGACATGACAAGTTATATTAACTTGTCCCATGTAATTCATTGCCCTGTTATGGAATTTTGGTCAATTGGTATTTTAATTTTATTTACTCGTCCGTTGCCTCGTTTTGCAGCGTCGTCTTACATTGTAATTAATCGATCTTGTTCTTTTGTACTCCGAGAATTTTGTTTAAGCATTTTCCGCAAGATAAGTTCCCTTGTTTGTTTGTTATTTTGTTTAACGCATATCTTTCATTTCTGCTTCTCCGGCAATTGCGTTTATTTGTTTGCTATGTTTTTAGTGTTGTTTCCTTCTTTTGTTTCGCCATTATAGCACCATTTTCTTGTCACATGTTGCTGATTTCAACGCCATTAGGCTTTAGCATTGCTATCTTTCGTTTCCATAGTCCCGTGCGCGGTATCTTCTTCTTTATTGTTCTTTATAATTATATTATTTTTCTGTTTCTTTGTCATTTCTGTAAGGCCTTTGTGCGTAATTTCCACGGATCTTTAGTTCCGCTCTCTTGGTTCCGACATCGTTCTTACCGTATTGCCTTGCCCTCTCTGTGCTTTTTCCTTTTTTCCCGTGTTCCGCGCTCTTCGCGGTCGAGGCATTATCTTAGTCGTGAGCTACAAATAAAATTTGTTTATTGCTACTAGTTTTGTGTGTCCTTTTTCCCTTACCCGTTCTAGGGTGGCAGTTTTGAAAGGGAGTCAATTTCCCTCTCAGTTATTTGAGGCTCAAAACTGCCATCCCCGGAGCCACCTCCTCCATTTTATTTGCCCTTTTTCCTTTTCTTTTAGCCCCCTTCCAAGCGTTTTAAGGGTGCCTCTCCTACCATTCCACGGTGGAAATTTACGGCGGATTTCGACCCTTCAAGTGTTATCAGTCCTTAAGTACCCTGGGTCGGCTTTTATGGCTCGCCTCTTGAGGTGGCTCAGGGGATGGCAGAAGGCAACATCCATATTGCATCTAAGTTCGTAGATGGTATAAGTGGCCAGGCTTGCGCGGATGTTTCCATGCTCTCCTTCAGAGATCCCGACTCTTTTGTTGCTGGTAACCTACAAAATCATTTTCCAGCCTGGGAGCTCATCGCAAACATTGCCCCGTTTGATCTTACGTCTAAGATTTTGCTGTGGATCAAGAACTGTGTTGATGTACACGATTTCTTTCAACCTTATAGGGAGAAAACTTTGATTCGGCGTTACCCCGCATCGGATTTTTTCTAGCGCATCGTCTAGTAAACCGTTTGCTCAATTTGTTTCTGATGCCATTATTGATTGATCTCTTAAGGACTCGGGCTATCTCCTCGTGGGGAAGGGTTGGTGAAGTTCCCCCTCTTCATTTGGTTATACCGTTTATGTAATGACAAACGTTTTCTCAATTTGTGGATCAAGGACATGCCATTTCAGCTTGATTCCCTTTTACGGCTCCCTCCAATGTAAAAGAGAATGAAATATTGTTTACAATTCTCAATTTTAAGTTCACGTATGTACAAGCAAAAAGAATCTACATGAAGGTAACGTCGTGGGCCCAGTTGTTCGAAGGTCGATTAGCGCTAACCTAGGGTTAAATTTTAACCTGGGTTTCTTTTTTCTTTTTGTTCAAAAGCATTTTCCCGGACTATTTTCTCTATTCTTTTAAGGGCATCCAATCATCAAATTGTAAGCAAAAAGAATAAAACTGAATTTACTTTTTTAGCTCTCATATCTGAATTCAAATTTCGCACTAACCCCGGCTTATCTTTACCCTGTTTTGAACTACCCGGCCCTGTATTTTAGTCTTAAGTCTAAAAAAAAAAAACTAGCACGAAAAAAAGGCCGGCAGTGCATTCCACTGTCTAGCTGAAAAGTAAGAAAAGCAGTTAAGATCGTGGGTAGTTCTTTAAGGTTTACTAAGTGAAAGAATGTAGTTGCCGCGAAGATAATAGGAAGAGGCCCGAAGTGACAACTTATTCTTCATATAAGCAGGAAAATGAGCGAAACACAATTTGTTATATGACAATATGAAAAATTCTGAACGCGCTTGTTACATCACGAAGTAGAGTTGACTTTTGAAAGAAGAGTGGTGTATGGATACGAGTAATCTCCAATTATAAATCTAAGTATTCTCTTATTTAGTGCTTCAAGCTTATCCGCTTCGCGCGCTCCTCAAAAGTGCCAGACAGATGAGGTAAAATATTACGCTTTATACAGTTTAAATCAGATTTCCCTGCGTATGAGTTTTCGAAAGCGCATCAAAACATTTAATTGATTGTTAATCTTTTTGCATACATTTTATATATGCCAAGAAAAATTCAGTTTCTTAACTATTTCCATTCCAAAATCTCTAAAGTGTCCTTTACTGGGCAGGAAAATCCATGCTGTCTCCGTATCACCTAGGACTAGACCCTGATGCTTGCTCTCATTAACTAACATCCCATTTTCATGGGACCACTGATTGGCCACCCCCACATTATGAGATACGTATGCTTCTAAAGCTACCGGATCGACGTGGGAGTCGTACACCTGATGATCGTCCGCATCGGCATTCAACTTGGCCTTCTTTACGTGGAAGAAAAGATCGTTAATGAAGATGCTGAATAGCATAGGTCCTTGCACACTCCCCTGCGGGACCCCGCGCTTTACGCTTTCTCAGGTTTAAAAGGTGTCTCCAACTTTAACTCTCTGAGTTCTGCCAAAGAGATAGTTTCTAATTAGGGCACAACTTTTGTCGTCCATACCATAGGCCCTCAGTTTCGACAGGAGGAGTGGATACTGAATAACATCAAACGCTTTGGAGAGATCCATAAAAACTACCGCAACAAGCTCCCCCCTGTCGCGCATCATACTCCAGTCCTCCGTCAACCTTTGCAAAGAGGTCTAGCAACTACGAAACTTTCTATGAGCGCTTATGAAGTCTGATAAGAGCCCAGTGTAACATAACATACATGTTTATTCAAACTCATATATAACTACATAAATTTGAAAGGGAGAGTCTAGAGGTTAACCCTATGAATAAAACTCTCCTAAAAACAACAAACAAACAATAAATATTACAACTTTAAAAAGGATTTGAGTTTACATTTAAAAAGTTCAAGGGTACCGGCTTCAACAACATTACTAGGTAAATTGTTCCAATAACTAATTACATTGTTAAAAAAAAGAATATTTAAAACAGTTGATTCTAGATAATTTACAATAAAGCTTATACGAGTGATTTGCCCTAGTGGATTTGACTTTTGCGAATTGAAAGAATTCCTCAAAATCCAGGTGTGATAAGCCAAACACGATCTTATAACATTCAACAAGAGAGGAATATGTCCTACGACTGGACAAAGATGGCCAATGTAACGTGTCACAACGCTCTTCATAAGACATATCACCTCTTTTTTGTCTAAGAGCTAATCTTGACGCGCGTCTTTGCACGCTCTCTATTGCATGAATATCTTTGACAAGATATGGGTTCCAGACTGGAGCAGCATACTCTAGAAGTGGTCTGACCAATGTTTTGTAAAGCAATGAAAAAGTTGTTGTATTAGCTGTTCCAACAGACCGTCTTATTAGCCCTAGGACTTGGTTCGCCTTATTCACCATAGTACTAATATGTTCACTCCAAGTAAGATCTTTGATATAATAATTCCAAGATCTTTAAAGCTCTTGACATCTTTTAAGGCCGTACCTAGTTTATAATTCGTAGTCGATTTGTCACGAGAATGCGTTATTCGCATTGCTTCACACTTTTCCTCATTGAAACGAAGTTGCCATTTTTTCGCCCGTTTACCCAAGATTATTCAAATCAGTTTGAAGGTATTGTTCATCGAGACTAGGGTTGCGAAGCTCTCTGTAAATCTTTGTGTCATCCGCAAATAATTTAATTTTTGAAGAGACACTATCAACGTGTAAAATTCATACATCTGCCCGATAGAAGCCTTTCAAAAATAATGTTTAGAGTAGGGAGCACAGTTAAGGCCTATAGTTGATCTTACGAAACTCGTCGTCTTTTTTGTACAAAGGAGTCACCGTGCACACCTTCCAGCTAGCGGGATAACAGTAATGAGCAAGTATATTTATGAAGAGAATGTACTAATTTTCGGTTTAGTCTGTTCACATAAGTTTTCTACATCGGTTCGTTATCTTTGACTTTTTGTTATTCATAGTGTCATATCCTACTGTAATGAGAATGTGTTACGCGTGATTATTAAAATTCAGTTTCTTTTTACATCTCCTGTCTCTTTTTGTCTGCCATGTCATACCCCTCTACCCATTCTTCCTTTTCTCTAGGCTCTTCCTTCTGTTCCGCGTTTTTTCGTTCCAGCAGTTCCGTGCCCATCTTGTCACTATCCCAATTACCATGTCTTCAAGTTTTGTCAAAATAACTGTTATGTTAGGCGTCGTGTTCACTAAGCCGTTCCCACGGCAGTCAGTTTCGTCCTCCCTGCTTTTGACCTGCGTATCAGCTCTCTCCAGTCGGCAACTCTATCGTCCGCTTATTCCCGCAGAAACAATCTTTAAAGGCCGAGGTTGAAGGCTTTATTTAAGCCCTCCCTGACAATAAAAGCCTTTTTGATGCTTTCCCTCTAGATGCTTGCCGCTTTTTGGTTTTCAAGGACTCAAAAGGTAAAGCCCAAGTCCATAACATGTGATGTCCACATCTTGGTCAGCGGGGTTCTTTCCCTTGCAAGTCCCATTGCGACTGGCCTACTCCACCGTTGACTGATACATTGGCAAGTTACGCTCTATATTTTCCGCCATTGGTCGTCTAGGCCGCTGGCGTAGGACTCTCCTTATTGGTAACCCGTCCTCTGATTTGTCAGTAAAGCAGTACCTCAAAGAGTTCTCCGCTGAGCAATTCCGGGCCAGCTTCGCTCCCAAGCAGGCTGTGCCGCCTTTTGCTGACAAATTGCTTTTGCTTTCTCGACACATCGAGAAAACGTCTTCTCCTCTCGTCCCTCTTGCCAACTGACATGTTTGTCATCGCCAGAGATCAAGCCTTCTTCAAGGCTCTTTTCTCTTCTGATGACCGTGCATTGCGGGGATCTGGGGCAAGTTAAGATCTCGGATAATGCTCGTTTCCCTGATGGGAATGGATTCTTATCGCATTTGGGGAAAGACTTTGAGGGATGGCATCTGCAACCTCTTTAGCATGCGCCGTCACCCCAACCCAGCATTATGCCCTACTAAGGGTCTTTAACCTTATATGTCGGTTGCTCATGAACTTGGCATTAGCCTACCTCCTGGATACTTGTTTCGTGCGACAAATCATCAGGGGCATATTTTTGATAAACCCCTTTTAAGCTCCGAGGTCGACTCCCGCCTTAGAAAATATAGTCGTGATGCCAACATTGACAGTGGGGAAACCCCCTTACAGTTCTCGTTCCGGTCGTGCCCTTACTCTGGCTTTCTCTGGTTCCCCTTTGGCTGACGTTATGTCTCACGTTGGCTGGTCAAGTTCCAAAACAGCTTTTAATTACCTCAAGTTAGCTGACGTTTTCAGGGCTGGGGCTCCAGCTGACCTACTTGCTTCTGCTCCTTCGCAGTCTCAGGAGGCCTCTCGCATTTATGACGATTACAACTCCTTAAAGGATTTTGTCTCTGCTTTCCCTGCGTCCAACTCGTCTTCGTTCAAGCGTGCTCTTCCACCTTTATTTTCCCTTTGTCTCATGGCTTCCTCCAGCTTTCAGTTTTGGGGCGTTTAGTATGGGGTTTTCTTTGAGATTGGGCTGTTGGTCTCCGCTTTCTGGGTACCTGGCGTTCTACATGTCATTGTTCTCTGTGGCCGCCAGACTTCCATACCTCAATAGGAGTGCGGGTAAGATCGGTGTAAATAGGATACTATTTACAGCGGTCTTACCCAAGCGAGTATAAGAGGGATCGCACAAATGCATTCATTACCATTTCGATAGAAGTTTAGACTTTCCTCGCGGGACTGGACCGCTTCAAACAATTCCCCACCCCCGGGCCCGAAGAGTTGGACTTGTCCCCGGGTTGCCCGGGGGGGGATGGTTACAGGTCAAATTGAACCATGCATTACCTGGCGTAGCGGTAGTAGGGGTATCCTCTACCAACAGGAGAAGTAAGGCGACTGGTTCCCTCCGCTAGCTTACGGGTCACCTGTGGGCAGGGTGTAATAGTCGGTCAGCCTTCCGACCAGGGTTTCGTGAAGTCATGGGAGGCTTGATGTCATAATCCACGGTGTTGGCACCCATAACTTGCACCAGTAGGATCCTTCTTCCTTGGACACTGACTGGGGCTACCCATCTTGTAAAGATACCGCCTAGGAAAGAAATACTCGGGACCCTACTTTCCGAAACAACCAGTCTCAACAATCCAGGGGCACCCAACGAGAATATAGTTCAAAACCACTTAAACATAGCATTGTTAAACGTGTTTTAGTACTTAAACGGTGGATATTGGCATATTTTTATCCCCTATAAATTTTTCATCTGTTCGGATTTCCTAGCTGAAAGTCTAGTGATCTCTAGTGATCCGAAAATTATGGGGATCAAAACTTACCTGTTCGAAAATTTCAGCCAGAGAAAAGGCTCCCGAAAATTTTAGGTGACCTTTTTAGGGTAAAAATCCGCTGAAAATGGGCAATTTTACCATTTTTTAGATGTTCGAAAATCCTAGGAGAGGCAGGCAAGCAAGAAATTTTACAACAAATGTTCCGAAAATTCTAGATCTAAAATCGTCTTCCGAACAGATATTTTTTCCGAAAATTGTCGTTGGGTGCCCCTGAAAGTCTGAGACTGAGAACAACGAAAACAAAAGTCGTTTCCGCTGTGCGGTCGAAGATGCGACGTCCATCAGGATATAAGCAGCAGATGATAACAATGTAGTCACCTGTTGTAGTGTGATAGCTACTGTTATGCCATTTTTCCGGCTTTCTAGGGAACTGCAAGAAAAAAAAACACAGATTCCATTAGATTCTCTCAGGGGGGGGTGATGAACTCGCCAATCGCTCCTATAGGGATCGCGCGGCCGATGATCTTGGCCATCGTGACGTCACGAGAAATTTATCCCGGGAACTTTAAATGGTTTCATCGAGCGAAGTTGTTTCGTGGTTTCAAGAGGTAAAAGTCGAGACGTTGCGATGAAACGACCGAAGGTATGTGTTTATCTATTAATGCTATATAGTAAAATTGCAATATATTCTAGGAAAGAGCATTTCCATCGTAAAAAATCAAGAACTTCCCGAGATCGACCAGATGGTACTACTCATCCCGGCGCGTCTTTAGAGACGCATAACTAAAGAGCCCAGCAGAATTTAGTCTCGAGAAAAACAAATGACGTTAATATGGTATAGGTCTCTCAATTAGTGATAGAAGTGAGTCATCTAATAAGTTAGCAAAAATGATCAGTGGGATAAAAGTCGCAAACCTCAGGGATGTTTACAAAAATTGCGAAAGTGGCGTGGACAGGTCACGAAACATAGCGTCATGATGTTCATACTAGACTATCAAATTGTGTAAACAATTCATTAAAACTACACAAATGTAAGAAGCGAGAGGTTTTTTTTTTAAATAGAATATGGGCTATAATCTTCAAGGGTTTTGAAAGGATTTCCTGTTTGAGTGAAACGCATCAAAACGTTAATAAAGCGTATTAAATCAAATCGTCGGGCGATAACCAAGGATATTATTATAGCTTATCATATTGCAACTTTTCACTATAAATTACGATCATTTTGTCAAAACATTCATTGCTCATGATGGAGATAAGTTCACATTGCCTTTCTCTTTGCTTCTTGGCCCCACAAACAAAGGGGAACATGGTTTTTATCCTGTAAATAGTCAAACAGAATCTATCACTGGGGTAAAGTGCCGTGAGCTAAAGTTTTTGATCAACATCAAGGTAATGTCAAAGCAGGGAATCTACTGGGAGTGGGAGTGCAGGGGCATCAGTTTAATTTTCAATCATTGATGCTTTTTAACTTACTTGGACTCCATGCTATAGTCAGTTACATCAAGTGACACTGTCCAGTTCCAACAATCTTCAGGGCCTGCTCGTACAGTTTTGTCACCCAGCTTGTACAGTTTTATCACCCCGCTGATGTAGCTTTGTGGTAATTTCTCGGCAGGCGTAACTTAGTGAAGACCCAATCGTTCCATGACTATAGGTGGTCCACTATAATAGCTCTAAAGCCCCTCTTTAAAATTTGCTGTTGTTCTGCCTCTGCTAATATATTTCACATAGCCTTGCCTTTTAGCTATTGGTTTAAGATTAGAAATCAGTCTTTGGATCATCCTGATAGGTTGCTTGAAGTTACAAAAATTTATAATTCAAGGGAGATATTTTTTTTTGCCATTGCTTGGGGGGGGGGGGGGGGGTGGTGTTTGTGGTTTAACTCACCTATATTAATGTGAAGTTTAGGGAGTAGATGAGGAAAACCATTATAATATCTGATTTAAGAGATGCTTAACAAATAATTAGGGATTTTAAGTGATAATATTGCCTTTATTTATTTATTTATTTATTTTGTTTTGACTTTTGTATATATAATAATCTCTTTTATCTGACTGATTTTATAATTAGGTGCTTCCTTGGTTGGGAATACTCTATAGATGATGAGAAAAAACATGCAGTGTATGATGGAGTGCGGTGCAGGAAGTGGAGGATGTTAGATGGAGTGGATTCCATGGAGCAAGAAGAGACCATACAGGATACAAGAAATTAGAAGAACCAGTTTCCTTTTATTTTTTATATACTGAACAAATGTGTTTTCTTTCTTGCATAACAGGTCTGACTTAGACTTGTTTACATTTAAAAACTTTGCACATTGACTTTGATTAAAAGAAACGGTTTGTTATCAATAAAATTTTCTTACACTGGTGTTTTTCTTTTACGTCTTCTTTAACTTTTTGGTCCCTTCTAGAATTTGGTTAGCCAAGAAGTCTAGCTGCCCTGCCATTAGTTGCAGTTGGGCAGCTACCCTCTTGGCCTCTATTACTGTGTTTTTAATTTCTTTTGCTTTTTGTTTTAACCTTTCTTCTTTTCCTTTCAACTCTTTCTCTTCAGCTCAATCTCAGTGGCTGCCAGTCAGCTCCTTACTTCCATTTCTTCTTCCAGGGATAGCTGTAAAAATGAGTAACCCACCTATAATAATCTGTCTATTATTGTTAACTTATCTTACCCCCGTCTCTAGGATAATAAAATATGATGAGCTCATCCTTTAAAACAAAAAGTATCCTATCTCAACAAACTGTTGAAAGCCTTGTTTCATCAGGTACGGGGAGGGAAGGTGAGGTAGGGTAGACGCAAATAAAAATAGCCATACGGGAATGGGGCGGGTTTCGGAGAAAAGGCCTGTTTCCATACATGTTGACGTCATTATGGAACCATTTGACTGAGCCCTATGTGCCTTTTGTTATTTTAAGATGCCTTTTGCTTTCCCAGAAAACCATGAGATTGGGAGTCTTGCCCTATCAACACTTGGCTGGTGTCACCAGGGGACTTCTATAAATTATATAAATGAGTTACAGTACTTTCTCATTTCATGTTTGTTTGTATAAAGCTTGTTTCACTCATTTGATATCTTAAAATTTGAGGTACAGCCTAGGTTTAATTAATTTCTCCACACAAATAAAGATATTAATGCTAGCTGCAAATGTATATCATCATATCTCTGGAAGTATTCCAAATGTTTCTGCCTTTTATTTGAATCGTACTTAGCTCCTCATACAGACCTGCCAACCCCTGATAAAGGAAAATCTGTAGACTCATGAAAAAAAATCAGGAGATTCTACAAAAAGTAGTGAGATACTATTTTTTCCCGATCAAAATTATTGACCCCTTTTCCATTAGGGGAATCAACTGTTTATTTTAATATAACCTTGCTTTAGTGTGGTCCCTTATGTAACAAATTGGATGCCGCTTTTTCTTTGATGACTTTAAGATGCCAAAAAATAGGTTATCACTGTGACGAAACATACAGCAGAGTCATTTCTTTGGGCTAAGACAACTTCATGGCTAAAATAGTCAAAGCTTATCCAGGCAGAAGAATTTCCCCTCAAAATTTATGTTTTTATTCAACAAGGTAATATTTCAATTTAGAATATTTCCCAGAAAACCATGAGATTGGGAGTCTTGTCGTGAGACCGTGCGAAAAGTTAAAAAATTGTGAGACTCACGGCAGAATTGTGAGAGTTGGCAGGTCTGCCTCATATGACATTTTCTATCGAAACCTGTATGTAGTAGAAAGAAACTTTGTATTAAGTGGGCACTACAGCATTCTCTGAGGTGTCCGCTTAAATTATACAAGTTTTACTGTACATGTTTGACTCCATTCGCACTAACTTTTGATGTGGAACGATATGAAATTGCTTTATGCATAACAGATGTACATGTTTGGAGCTGTATGTAAATCTTATTAATTTTTTTTCCTATTTATGAACACTTAATGTAAGCTTATAGGCATTACAGAGAAATATCCTTTGCTTCAACAAGATGGTACAACCTTCAAGTGTTAAAAAAATATATATTCCTGGTGTAATTATTATAGATACATGGTGTTGAGGGAAGTCTTTGGTGTCCTTTTTCTTAAAACCGAAAAATAATTGACTTTCATTGTGCCGGGGTAACCGAGTCGAGGTCATCTGTTTATATCAATATTAAGCGCACTCGAATGGACTGAACATTTTTACTGCTAATTTCTCCCATAAAACATCAAGGACAATGTTTTCCACTATTGCTGACCTACCCTTCTGCCAAGTTTCGAATTTCCACACCAAACCGATTTTCTAAAACATGCGATGTTAATATGCGATCATGCAAATTTCTGCGACAAATATTCAACTTGAAAAAATAATTATCAACAGAATATAATACAATTAACTCTCCTTCTCGGAAAGAGCTGTTGCAACTATACTTTCCCTCTAACAGAAACTACTTTAAAGTTTACTTATCCCGAAAAGACAGCTTGAATAGGTGGTACTATTGGCATTATTGGAGATAACAGCAAAGTAATGAATACAATTGCATCAATTCTGGGACTGTACCTTTAATAGCGGCTACACTGGCACACTCGAATGGACTGATCATTTTTTCTGCAAGTTTATCTCAATTAACGTCAGAGATAATGTTTTCCAATAGAAGTAACCCACCCTTATGCCAAGTTTCGATGTTCAACACCTCACCGATTTCGAGAAAATGCGATATTACTGTGCGAACATGCAAACTTTTGCGGCACATTATTCCACTCGAGGAAATTGACCGAAACTGTTTACAGCTCTCATACGCGTTACTTTTCGGATTAATACACATTTCACTCACCTTTTCGGAAAGAGATGTTGGAACTGCACTATCCTACCGTGACAAAAACCATTTTGGAGCGTCAATATCCAGGAAAACCAACTTTAAAAGTAGCATTTGGAAATGGCAACGGCGCCATTTTCGAAAACTCCTCGAAGTTGCGCGCTTCTCTCTTCGTGACGTCACGATGGCCAAGATCGTCGGGACGAGCTATGAAACAGGTCATTTTTAGGGTCCTTTCCCATGGTGAGTTTTGGCTATAGGGTGTCAAAAATTACGGCATCTTCACCATGCCGCTGGCCAAAAGTAACATAGAGACAAGATCGAGACAAGGGCAGTTTCGTGTCATCTGCATTAGCGATATGCTGAAACGGTTGGAGAAGCCCGATTTTACCCTTCCAAAAGACGGCTGGAAAATCGTGCGACTTCACGCGAAGAAGGAGAAGACGTGCCTGGTCCTAGTTCTGGTGAAGATACTGTAAGCAATATTCTATAGAGACTATAGATTCGATGAGAAGTACGGTACAGTTCATGTATTTGCCGACCATGCACAATTGCATGACTATCTTTGTACGTTACTAGGGATTACTAGCTAGCATGATGGTATAATGGGGCATTACAAAAGATTTGATGTGACAATCATGGAATGATCTGAACAGAAACCTTTTTGTGGCAGTTTTTTTGCAGCTCCAGAACATGTCTTAGAATTAAGTATGTAGTGTGTTTGGTTTTCTTAGTACAATGAGCTTATTGAAGTCTTCCTTGGCAAGGTTTTAAATAAGATGCTATGTACATGATGCCTTTTTGATGTAAGAACAATTTGTAATCATCTCGACCTCATGATATGATTTGCACCATGCCAAGAAAATATCACTCTAAATTCGACATTACTTCGAATCTCTCAATTTAAGAAAAAGTTTTCTTATATTATGGGGAAATTTAAAACAGATCATAGGATAAGAACTCTTTTTTCTGTGATTTAAACTGCCTGTTTAAAAAAGAGTTTATATCCTATGATTTGTTTAAATTTTCTCATAAAATAAGAAAACTAAATTTCTTAAATTGAGACATTTGGAGCAATCTTGAATTGAAGGCTGGTTTCCATATGATCGCTACGATTGCCATGATCGCTGAACTTTTTTTCAGTGATTGCAGCGATCACAGTGATCGTAGCGATCATATTGAAACCAGCCTTTAGAGTAGATGATAGGTGCGGTTACACACATCATGGTAAAAGGCATTTCCCACATTAACAAAGCCGTGGGAAATTTTAATGTGGATTTAGTTTACCGCAGGAACATGTAGTTACACATGAATTAATTCCCAAGTTGATTTAGCCGCTTTTACGGCTTCATTTGCTCTATCGCAGTAATAATTGCTGTCAATGATGTAGTATTTCATGTTATGTTGAAAATTTACGGAGAGTTTAGCTGAAATTTCAACTGGTATGTTAGTGTTAGTCTTGCGAAGGTAGTTAGCAGTTTGATTACATGCCAGAAATAGAACAAATTTTTTTTGTAAGTATTGTTCCCAAATCAGTATAGCCCAACAAATTCGTTCAATCAGTGTGAAATAAACCTGTTTATTTAACACAGGAAACTTACCTTGGGAAACGTCGTCACACTATTAAATACAGTTTCCCATGGTAAAAGGGCAATTTCCCATGGAAAAAGTACCCTGTGTAACTGCACCTAATATATATATTCAATATTTCTAGGTTTCTGGTATACTGCAAAGTGATGTTTCAGGATATTTGTAACCCATATTTTAATTTCAATGTTTCTAGGTTTCTGGTATACTGCAAGGTGACGTTGTATCTTTGTATTTACTGGAGGTACAACTCACCAGAAATGCAGTTGTCATTTTAGACACTGCTGTGACAAAGTTCTTTTTGAGGAACTTTAACTTGCGCACAAGATCTCTGTGGGTAAGTCTTTATTGGAACTTAGTATCCTTATATTTTTATAAACTCTTTATAGATTCTTTTCACTGTCATGCAACAAAATAATACATTGGAAACCGTCCAGTGGAAGAAGCCAAGAAAATGAAATGTTATAAACAATTTGTCCAAGTTTCTGGTCTTTGTGGCCCACAGTTTCTGAGTTATTTGTCGAAACGTTTCATGCACCTTTGTAGAGCTTTGTATGGAGATACCATATTGGTGTACTGTTTTGGTGCACCAATAATGGCCAAATGGCCGCCAGAAATCAAGAAAAACGTCTGGAGTTCACTTTTTCTATAAAAGTGCTTTCTTTTCACTGGGAAACTAGCATACCTGCACATGAAATGGAAACATGCACATGAAATGTACACTTGAAATGGTTATACTGCTAAGAATCAAGAGGAGAGACTTTTTTCATCGAGACAGCATTCCTATTTTGGTGTCACGCACTGTGAAAACTCAGAAGTTCAAATTGCAGTATTTTCGAAATGAAACATGCTATGGGACCGGAGACTAGTTCAAACGCATGGTGAAGCTTAAAAAGAACTTGCATAAGTAGCCAGCACTTCTCTCTCACTGTTTTTTTGATACCGCAGAGTCCTTAACCCATTCGCCCCTGAACCACCCGTAACCACCCGTGCCGATCCAGGTCCTTTCTACCCATTGTGACATCATCAGTTTTAACAGTCAAGGACAACTTTCTTCGCTAACTTGTGCAGAGTGAAGAGATCTTTCAAACCATACCAGAATGAGCACAATTCAGTCAAGGACACCGGAGAAACAAGCAAAAAACCACGTGACATTGACCTGAAAATCTCCATGAAAATCTTGTTCCATTACCCACCTACCTTTCCTTTCACCTAATCCTAAGATCCTAAAAGCTTTCCTAAAAACTCTTCCCACCAAAATCAAGCCTACTAAATGCCCAGCAAGAGAAAAAAAAAATGAGGCAAGAAAAGCGAAAAAAGAAGGGAGGAGAGAAAGCGAAAAGTCAAAGTCAAGACTGCTGTGTCACTTTGAAACCCAAAAACTATCTCGAAATTTTGCTTTCTGCGCATGCCCGAACTTCGCAAGCTGATATTTTGCATCTGGATCAGAAGGCCGCGAAGTGTTCGACCTGTAAACCAGTTTGTGGTAAGTTTTAGCTCTTTATAGCACGACAGTGACCAGAAAACTACTCTACTAGCTTCAAAACGCGTTTTTCGGCAAAATCTCCAGGAGCGAATGGGGTAATAGAATGCAGCACCCATTGATCAATTTTTTTGGATTTATATAGCCGCTTATTTTGCCATTTACATGTAGATTCTCTTTAGTTTGTGCTCATGTCATGCCACCTTCTCAAGGTTGGGCACATGAGCACATCGAAGCCTATTGAGCACACTGTTGTACAGAGCTACATGTAGTGTAACAACATCTTGTATTAAATTGTTTGCATGTTCCAAAAATTACAGAATAAGAAGTACATGTCCCTTGAAAAAAGAGCTGGTTGCTTTCAAGATGAGCATGGTGGTGAAGCTGTCCATTGGCTCTATCAGTGTTCTACCTGTAACAAAGGATACAGTGATAGAGTGGCAGCATCAGGACCTCACATCAACATGTTACATGAAGGTGGGTGGAGTCGATAACGTCTCATAGTTACAAACATTGTAGTACAAGTAGGCGTTAGTGGGATGTGAACCTGTAAACCTGCTTTAGTGGTGTATTGTTCTATCCAACTTAAGTTATCAAATACAGTGAAACCTGTATTAAGCAGACACCGTCTATTAAGCGGACAGTAGCCGAAGTCCCCAAATTTATTTTCCTTTTTTACTTTAAATGAAACCTTTATTAAGCGGACACCTCTATTAAGCTGACGCGGACACTTAGAGAGCACCTGAAATGGTCATTTCTATTGTTGCCAACCTGTATTAAACGGACACTTGTAATTAAATTCTACCACTTAACATGCCAGACACCGGAAATGCAAATGATTGCCACACACAAATGTTAATATTTTTACATTAAAAAACGTGACTTGACGAACTCAGTTGATAAGTTTCACAGTACAGTGTTGTTTTCTATTTTGTTTTGTTTCTATAGAGCTTGTTTCACTTATCTCAGTTCTTCAAATTTGAGTTGCAATCTATGTTTATGGTACTATCATCTTTAATAAAGAAATTAGTGCAAACGTATATCATCATAGTCTCTGGGAGTGTTCTAAACGTTTCCACTGTTCATTTGAATGGCATTTGACACCTCATATGACATTATCTATCAAAACCTGTATTAGGTGGACACCCTGTATTAAGCGGACACTACAGCATTCCCCGAGGGTGTCCGCTTAATACAGGTTTCACTGTAGATAGTATGTTGATATGCAATATACCCAAGTAGCGTTTTACTTCCTATATTATGTTTTTACAGAATAATGATTTAACAGACCCTCGCAGTGACATTTACTGAACTTAAGTAGCTGTGAGGATATATCCCTCTGTTTAAGGAGGATAATGGTATAGGAGGTTTTTTTTGTTGTTGTTGTTTAAAAAGTGGTATTAAACATAGGTTTTCATTCCCAATTTCCTTAGCATACATATTATAAGTAAGGCTAGGAGACAAAGGGGTCTTTGACACCCACCTAGGTGTTAGTTATTTTTGTTAATCTAGTTAACTTGTATTTTTTGTTTTCTTATGACATGGCAAAGGGAGCAGGCTGCAATCGTACACGTTGTAGTTAAATCCAAATGTTGTTGTTAAAGAACTCTCAATTTAACAATTTGGCAGCAAGGCAACTTCGTCTTCAAATACCATGTTGGGTTATTTTTAAAACAGTTGAGTCTCGATCACTCTAACCCTTGCTAACTCAAACCAATTTGTCGTTTCCCTCCAAGCCATTTTTCATACAATTTTAAATGCAATGACTCAACTTCCAACAACTCGAACCTTTTTCCTTTTTCCCTTGGAGGTAAAGAGTTTATCGGAAGTTGACTGTAACTTTAATTTTTTTCAAGTGCAATCAATCTCCAACATGTTACATTTTCTGTATGGATTTTATTTAATTGCTATGAATAAAGGCCAGGTCTGAAAACGGGTATGGATTTTAGAGGTCTGTTCTTACATTTTCTGGTCCGAAATATAATATGGAGAACCGGAAGGCACACTCTCTCCAAGAATTCGCCTGGAAGTACAGCCTTCGCAAACGTTATTTATATAATTTTTGTCATCTTCTTCATCGGCTGGTAATCGAGCCCAGTGCATGGTCTTTATATTCACAGTGTCAGTATGAAAATTAGGTTACCTAACTACATACATCTCGGAAATTACACGCGCCGTAATGCCCCAGCAGTAGAGAGAACTGTACCTCATCTGTCGAACGTCAATTGTAATGAAACTAGTAAAAGTAACTGTAAAAAATTGGCACTCTTGCATAAAATAGGAGAACTTGCTCGCAGGCTACTTATACTAGAAATACACTTATACTGGAATTACATGTATCGCAACTTGTTGGGGGGGGGGAGGCCCATAAAATTTCAGGGGGGGGAAGAATTAGAGTAAGTTGTATATCTATGAAGAACATTCCCTGATACAATAATCTATCACGCAGAAAATGCTTTCGGTTTTACGTTTAGAATTACCTGATAACAGCAGATACAGGTTAATTACCCGTTAGCATGGAAAAACCCCTTAACAATATTAGGGACCTTACGATCCGACAATGGCGACGTCCATGAAAAAGTCGCTGAAAAATAGACTTGTCATCCTTTCAAACAATTTCGCGATTATTCAAAGTCGCCCAGATACTTCAAAGAAGGGAATTTATGTTGGAGTTCAAATGAGGGGGCCACTCCCGAGTTCAGACAAAGATGGTAGCATTTATCGCCTCGCCGTCCCCGTCATCAAAAAAATACTTAAAAATTGGTCCTTTCACGTCGTAGTCGTGCAACGACGGCAAAGAAATGTACAAAAAAGCGTGATGCACGTGCAGAGTTGTTGTTTTGCCAATCAAAACCTATTGCTTTTTTTGCCGTTCTCTTTGCCGTCGCCGTCATCGTCTCTACTCCTAACAAGATAAATAAATGATGTAGTCCCCTGAAAAGTTTCTTCTTATTTTTCCTTCAGGAAAAGAACATTTGTGAAATCTCATTCGAAGACCTAAGAAAGGCATCATCAGGGGCGGCCCAATGGGTCCATACAGCCGCTAGGCTAAAAAAGTATGGGCCCATTGAAGACCAAACTTAATTTCGCCTGGAGCGCGAAGGACGCCCTAGTTGGGGGGATTTTAAAGTTTTTTATGCCAATGTAAGTATGAGTTTATTTTAGAAACAAAAATAACTTTAAATATACATTGTTCGGGGGGAGTACTCCCATAAATAAGCTATATAGGTATGTCCCGCCCCATCGGGTAGGGTTTTTGCGCCGTTTTGGTCTGAAAACGGGTATACACTTTGCCCGTTTTTGTCTGGAATCGGGTATGGTTTTCGAGGGAACAACGGGAGTGTATGAACGTATTTATCGTTTCAATTCCAAATGAGTAAGAAAGGAGGAAAACTATGCGAATTCGAAATAGAGTTGAAGAATTTTTTTGTTTGCGACCTAGTCTAAGTAATGATGACATAATTTCTGCCTAAAGGCCAGGTCTGAAAACAGGTGTGGAAAATGACATTTTTTGGTCTGAAATAGGGTCAGGATTTGGGAAACCGGGCGGCACCCCCCTACCAAGAATTCCCAGGAGTACCCCCCGGATACATTGCCAGATTTAACGGTATTCAGGAATTAATTTGAAAACTCCTATTAAAATATAAAACATTAAAATGTGCACTTGACAGTAAATTACCTTAGAACAGTGAAAACTCGATTTAACAAACCTCTGTACTTGTATAACGAACGATTTTCTTCAGCCCGGCCAAAATTACAGTGAAATGTATGGAGCAGAACCTAGATTTAACAAAGTAACGAACACAATCTACAGTGGAAACGAAAAATTTACCTCAATACAACCATAGTTAGAGGTCCCCTCTACTAACTATGATACAACTAATAAATGTTAGCAAGTGATAAAAGATGAATGCCAAACAGACCAACAAGGATAAAATTCTTTTTACAGTAGTTGCACAGTTCTGTTAGTTTCTAGCGCCGTAGCTATGTATAGCACGGGACTGAAATGTCATTACTAACAGAAATTTTTCAGATCCGGATTATTAACTATACCGCGATATAACATTTCTCAAGCATTCGTTATATAGAGGTGTTCCATATAACGAACAATCCATTTGTAATAACTAACACATTTCCCCTGTCCCTTGTCACTTCGTTAAATCGAGGTTCCACTTGTACTTAAATTGGATCAGTAAAACGTCTTTTCAACTTTCATACAGCAGAGAGGTTGATAACGGATTTGTTATTGTTGTTGGTGTTGCAGGAAGATGAAAGTTGGTCAAAGAAGACAATCACGGAAAAAATAAATATCAATATCTATGGAAAAAAAATTGTGTATTCATTTGTATCCTAAAAAACACCGTCCTATGAACGTCCTTTCTCCTTAGACAACAACTACTTGTACGTCCAAGCTCCTTACAGAGGCGTCTTCTCCGTTTTCGAAATAACCACGTTTAGACTAGATTCTAGTTTTAAAGAGTGAGGAATTAGATAAATCTTCATTGACAATCATTATCATTAACCACTCTCATAATAATAGGAAAGGCTTTTCGTTTTGCGTGGTTTGTAGAATCTTTTAACCCTCTTTTGCGGTTCATTGTAACTACTATTCTTTTATTAAAAGTTCATATTTCAGTTTATTTGTTGCATTAATGTATGTTCTTTTATCCCCACATATCGGTGACGTGAGAGCCTATTCACCACCAGTGTTTAGTTTTCTGTAAGCTAAAAATAAATTTAAGTAAAACCTTCATACACCAAGAACGGTGGCTTCAGAAAAGAATAAGGCCCGAAGTTGATAATTCAGGGGCGGATCCAGGATTTTTTTTAGGAGGGGGTGCACTCGTCTCTTGCTCTACTTCAACACTAATAAACCACATAGTTCTTTTTTTTTTTTTTTTGCAGAATACCAGTTGTATTAGAAAACCGCAGGTCATCTCAGGGAGGGGTGCGCGCCCCCTGCACCCTCCCCCCAGATCCGCCCCTGTAATTGGTGGTAGAAATGAATAGTCTGTTGAACGTTGTGCTTCTTCTGACGACAACTAGTCGAACACTTGAGCTCCTTACGAAGCTATCTTCTCTACCACCAGTTTTTAGTGTTTTGTAATCTTTAACAGAAAGACTTAATTGCATGGATGAGAATAAACATTAAAAATTCTTAATACACAAAGACGGTTTCCTTCGGAGAAGAATACGAACGGTCGAAGATGATAACTAGTGGAAAAATAAAACAGTTAGTTGAATGCTGTTTTTCCATTCTACTCAAACTGTTTCAACGAGTCAAACGTCTGAACCCCTCCATTTTCTGCAAAAACCGTGTTACGAGAAGCATTTCTCTTTTGTGTACGTTTGGTGAATTGTTAGCGAAATCTTTGAAAATAACCCATTTAAATTTGTTACTAAGAACCTAAAAGGTTTTTTTTTTATTATGCTTTACTATTCCCTTATTTACCCCTTTCTTACTTATGGTATTCAAGTTTTTATTTCGGGTCTCACATACCTAACAAAAAACCAGTAACTACTTTGCAAAAACGAGTCGTCCGAATAATGACTTTTTCCGACCCTAGATCTCATTCTGAGCCATTGCTGAAGTCTCTCAGACTCCTAAAATTCTCTGATATAATTCATCTTGAAATTCTTTCTTTTGTTGATCAGTGGTACCATAAACTAAGCCCTTCTTGTTTTGTTAATTATTTTAACCCAGTATCTTCAATTCATTCATATAATACACGTCAATCACAGATTGATAATCTGTTTGTTAAATCTGTTCATACCACTCAATACGGCATTCGTTCTCTCGGTTACACTGGTCCAAAACTTTGGAATTCTTTATCTATTGATGTTAAGAAAATCAAGCCGTTTTCCAGTTTTCATCAACATATCAAAAATTCTTTGATTGATGGTTATAATACTATTATTGATTCCTAATCAGTTTTACGATCATATTATCTTAACTACTATTTAATTAATGAAGTAATACTTTTTATCTAAAACAACTATTTTGCATCTATATTCCTTATACTCATATTCTTGTTTGGGTCACCTACTCGGTTAGTTCCACGAACTGTTTAGGTGTCCCCAAACTCTGCACAATGAACCTACAACTGAAATTTTCTTTCCCTTCACAATCTCTCGATTTTATATTTTAAAGCACTAATTTGTATTAATTATAATTATTCTGTGTGAGTTTAAATAAAAATTGACTTGACTTCACTTGGTTAGTAAAACCTAGTTTATAATCCTCCTTCACCATTCATTGAATTATTCTGTGTAAATCAATCTATATTTTAGTTTATTTGTTATTACAAGGTAAAAGAAGTCGAACTTTGATGCGTGTACTTTTAATCCGCATATAACGTTGACGTGGGAGTGTGGACATTCTTTCCAGGGTTGGAAACTGTGAAAAGAAATCTAGTAATAAAAAGAAAACCTAACGATTTCGACACCTAATCAACACCGATGTTTAGCTTTCTGTAAGCTCGAAGTAAATTTAAATAAAAACTTCATACACCAAGGAGGGTGTCTTCGGGAAAGAATAAGGCCCTAAGATGATACTCGGTGGTAGAAAAGAATAGTCACTGTCTGTTGAACGTTGTACTTCCTTTGACAACAACCAGTCAAAAGTTCGAGGTGCTTACAAAGCTATCTTCTCGGTTTTCCTAAAAAACATATTTCGACGAGAATTGACCTTATTCACATTCAAATGTAGCAATTTTTTAGGCTAAACTGTGAAAGATCAATTTCCTAAACTCCTTTTTTATTAATGGCAAAGACTTTTCGTTAAGCGCGGTACGTAGAGACACCTTATTGACCCCTTTTATCATTCATCAAATTATTCTTAAGTTTTTACCATTCATTGTATTATTTTTTAGAACTTTACTTTTCAGCTTATTTGTTGCTATAACGGAAGAGATGTCTTGTGCATGCGTGACCTTGGCATCAGCTGAAAACCGTTGTAAAAGGGTCCACACTCTTTCCAACATCAATAGCACAGCATAGAGGGAAATCAAAGTGTCTCCGTTAAGTTGAGGACAAGCAATATTGTACGCCGCTTTGACTAAAGCGGGATCCAACCTAGAGAGTACTAGCGAGGAATTATAGTATGTCGTTGTTTGAAAGTATAAAAAAATGATGCCTTTGAAAATGGTGCCGGTTTTCTGGAAAGAATTTCTTTTTTCAACATGACCGAGTATTTTAAAGCCAATGATTAAGAAAATTAACATTTTGGAAATTAACCTATTTACCACCAGTTTTTAGCTTTCTGTAGTTTAGCTTTCTGTAATCTTTAACAGAAATACTGTTGATTGCATGGATGAGAATAAACATTAAAAACTCTTAATACACAAAGGCGGCTTCCTTCGGAGAAGAATACGAACGGTTAAAGATCATGACTACTGGTAAAATAGAACAGTCAATTGAATGCTGTTTTCCTATTCTACTCAAACTGTTTCAACGAGTCAAACGTCTGAGCTCCTCCATTTTCTGAAAAACCGTGTTACGAGAAGCATTTCTCTTTTGTTTACTTTTGGTGAATTCTTAGCGAAATCTTTGAAAAAAACCCATTTACATTTGTTACTAATAACGGAAAAGGCTTTTTAATGGACGTGGTTAGTAGAACCTCGTTTATGATCGTCCTTCACCATTCATTGAATTATTCTGTGTAAATCAATCCATATTTTAGTTTATTTTTTATTACAAGGTAAAAGAAGTTTGAACTTCCTTTGATGCGAGTACTTTTTATCCGCATATATTGGTGGTAGAAAAGAATAGTCTCTTGACCGCTGTGCTTACTCTGACAACAACGAGTCAAACGTTAGAGCTCCTCAGTTACAAATCTTTCTTTTCGATTTTCCTAAAAACCATGTTTCCACTACCAGATATGAATTTATATACATCTACTGTAAATATAGCAACATCTTTAGTTAAACCTCGTAAAATCATTTTCTTTAAACTACTCCTAATAATGGGAGAGGCTTTTCATTTCGCGTGGTTAGTAGAATCTCGTTATTAACCCTCTTTTACCATTTATTCTTTATATTTTTCTTTAAAAGTTCATGGTTCGGATAATTTGTTGCTTTGGGGTATTTTATTTTTTTCCCCATATAACGACGAAGTATCAAAAAAATAAGACCGGTGCCGAAGATGATAACTAGTTGTAAAAAAGAACAGTCACTTGAATGTTGTTCGAGGTCCTTACTAGACAACAACAAGTCAAACGTCTCACCTCCATTTTCTTAAATTCGTGTTTCGACTAGTTCTTCTTTGTTTATAAACCTTTGGTGAATTCTTGACGAAAACTAAGCGAAAATAATCCTTTTAAGTTTGTTCGTAATAACGGAAAAGGCGTTTTTACAGGTGTGGTTAGTGGAATATCGTTTTTGACTTTCAATCACCTTTTATTGAATCACTCTGTAAAACAATGATATTTCAGCTTATTTGTTATTGCAAGGTAAAATAATCTTAAACTTGTTTTGGTGCGTGTACTTTTTATCCGCATATAACGTTGACGTCGGTGTGTCGACATTCTTTCCAGGATAAAAAACTGTAAAAAGAAATCTACTGATAAAAAGAAAAACTAACGATTTCGACACCCAATCACCACCGATGTTTAGCTTTCTGTAAGCGTGAAGTAGATTTAAATCAAAACTTCATACACCAAGAAGGGTGGCTTCGGGAAAGAATAAGGCCCGAAGATGATACTCAGTGGTAGAAAAGAATAGTGACTGTCTGTTGAACGTTGTGGTTCCTTTGGCAACAACCAGTCAAACGTTAGAGCTGCTTACAAAGCTGTCTTCTCGATGTTTCTAAACAACATATTTTCACGAGAATTGACCTTATTCAAATTCAAATGTAGCAATGTTTTAGGCTAAACTGTGAAAGATCAATTTGCTAAACCTCTTTTTTATTATTGGGAAAGGCTTTTCGTTGCACGCGGTACGTAGAGGCACCTTTTTGACCCTGTTTTACCATTCATTCAATTATTCTTAAGTTTTTACCATTCATTGTATTATTCTAGGCTTTAGAACTTTACTTTTCAGCTTATTTGTTGTTATAACGGAAGAGATGTCTTGTGCATGCGTGACCTTGGCATCAGCTGAAAACCGTGGTAAAAGGGTCCACACTCTTTCCAAGGAAAGAGGGAAATCAAAGTGTCTCCGTTAAGTTGAGGACAAGCTATATTGTACGCCGCTATGACTGAACCGGGATCCAACCTAGAGAATACTAGCGTTGAATTATAACATGTCGCAGTTTGAAAGTATCAAAAAATGATGCCTTTTAAAATAATGTTCTCTGGAAAGAATTTCTGTTTTCGACACGACCCACTATTTTGAAGTCAATGATTAAGAAATAAAACATTACCACCAGTTTTAAGCGTTTTGTAATCTTTAACAGAAAGACTGTTGATTGCATGGATAAGAATAAACATAAAAAATTCTTAATACACAAAGACGGTTTCCTTCGGAGAAGAATACGAAGCGTTAAAGATGATAACTAGTGGTAAAATAGAACAGTCAGTTGAATGCTGTTTTTCTATATTCTACTCAAACTGTTTCAACGAGTCAAACGTTTGAACTCCTCCATTTTCTGAAAAACCGTGTTACGAGAAGCATTTCTCTTTTGTGTACGTTTGGTGAATTCTTAGCGAAATCTTTGAAAATAACCCATTTAAATTTGTTATCTAACAACGGAAAAGGCTTTTTAATGGACGTGGTTAGTAGAACCTCGTTTATGATCGTCCTTCACCATTATTGAATTATTCTGTGTAAATCAATCCATATTTTAGTTTATTTGTTATTACAAGGTAAAAGAAGTTGAACTTGCTTTAAGGTGTGTACTTTTTATTCCAATATAACGGTGACGTGGGTGTGTCGACATTGTTTTCAAAATAAAAAATTGTGAAAAGAAATCTGCTGATAAAAAGAAAAACTAACGATTTCGACCCCTAATCATCACCGATGTTTACCTTTCTGTAAGCTTGAAGTAAATTTAAATAAAAACTTCGTACACTAAGAAGGGTGGCTTCGGGAAAGAATAAGGCCCGAAGATGATACTCGGTGGTAGAAAAGAATAGTGACTGTCTGTTGAACGATGTGGTTCCTTTGACAACAACGAGTCAAACGTTCGAGCTGCTTACAAAGCTATCTTCTCGATTTTCCTAAAAAACATATTTCGAGGAGAATTGACCTTATGTAGCAATGTTTTAGGCTAAACTGTGAAAGATCAATTTGCTAAACCTCTTTTTTAATAATGGGAAAGGCTTTCCGTTGCGTGCGGTACGTAGAGGCACCTTTTTGACCCTCTTTTACCATTCATTCAATTATTCTTAAGTCAGTTTACCATTTATTGTATCATTCTTTAGAACTTTACTTTTCAGCTTATTTGTTGCTATAACGGAAGAGATGTCTTGTGCATGCGTGACCTTGGCATCAGCTGAAAACCATTGTAAAAGGGTCCACACTCTTTCCAACATCAATAGCACAGCATAAAGGGAAATCAAAGCGTCTCCGTTAAGTTGAGGACAAGCAATATTGTACGCCGCTATGACTAAAGCGGGATCCAACCTAGAGAGTACTAGCGACGAATTATAGCTTGTCGCACTTTGAAATTATTAAAAAATGACGCTTTAAAAATGGTCTTCTCTGAAAAGAATTTGTTTTTTCGACATGACCCACTATTTTGAAGTCAATGATTAAGAAAATTAACATTACCACCAATTTTAAGCGTTTTGTAATCTTTAACGGAAAGACTGTTGATTGCACGGATGAGAATAAACATTAAAAATTCTTAATACACAAAGACGGTTTCCTTCGGAGAAGGATACGAACGCTCAAAGATGATAACTAGTGGTAAAAAAGAACAGTCAATTGAATGCTGTTTTTTTTATATTCTACTCAAACTGTTTCAACGAGTGAAACGTCTGAGCTCCTCCATTTTCTGAAAAATTGGGTTACGAGAAGCATTTCTCTTTTGTATACGTTTGGTGAATTCTTAGCGAAATCTTTGAAAATAACCCATTTACATTTGTTACTAAGAACCGAAAAGACTTTTCAATGGACGTGGTTAGTAGAACCTCGTTTATGATCGTCCTTCACCATTCATTGAATTATTCTGTGTAAATCAATCCATATTCTAGTTTATTTGTTTTTTCAAGGTAAAAGAAATTGAATTTGCTTTGAAGCATGTACTTTTTATCCGGATATAACGTTGAGGTAGGAGTGTGGACATTCTTTCCAGGATTGGAAAGTGTGAAAAGAAATCTACTGATAAAAAGAAAACCTAACGATTTCGACACCTAATCAACACCGATGTTTAGCTTTCTGTAAGCTCGAAGTAAATTTAAATAAAAACTTCATACACCAAGAAGGGTGGCTTCGGGAAAGAATTAGGCCCTAAGATGATACTCCGAGGTAGAAAAGAATAGTGACTGTCTGTTGAACGTTGTGCTTCCTTTGACAACAACCAGTCAAACGTTAGAGCTGCTTACAAAGCTGTCTTCTCGATTTTCCTAAAAAACATATTTCGACGAGAATTGACCTTAATCACATTCAAATGTAGCAATGTTTCAGGCGAAACTGTGAAAGATCAATTTGCTAAACCCTTCTTTATTAATGGGAAAGGCTTTCCGTTGCGTGCGGTACGTAGAGGCACCTTTTTGACCCTCTTTTACCATTCATTCAATTATTCTTAAGTTTTTACCATTTATTGTATCATTCTTTAGAACTTTACTTTTCAGCTTATTTGTTGCTATAACGGAAGAGATGTCTTGTGCATGCGTGACCTTGGCATCAGCTGAAAACCGTGGTAAAAGGGTCCACACTCTTTCCAACATCACTGACACGGCATAAAGGGAAATCAAAGTGTCTCTGTTAAGTTGAGGACAAGCGATATTGTACGCCGCTATGACTAAAGCGGGATCCAACCTAGGGAGTACTAGCAACGAATTATAGCTTGTCAAACTTTGAAAGTATTAAAAAATGACGCCTTTAAAAATGGTGTTTTCTAGAAAAGAATTTCTTACTTGAACATGACCGAGTATTTTAAAGTCAATGATTAAGTTAAAAATATTTAAGAAAGTAACCTATTTACCACGAGTTTTTAGCTTTCAGTAATCTTTAACAGAAAGATTATTGCGGATTGCATGGATGAGAATAAACATTAAAAATTCTTAATAGACAAAGACGGTTTCCTTCTGAGAAGAATACGAACGGTTAAAGATCATGACTAGTGGTAAAGTAGAACAGTCAGTTCTATTCTACTCAAATTGTTTCAACAAGTCAAACGTCTGAGCTCCTCCATTTTCTGAAAAATCGTGTTACGAGAAGCATTTCTCTTTTGTATACGTTTGGTGAATTCTTAACGAAATCTTTGAAAATAACCCATTTACATTTGTTACTATTAACGGAAAAGGCTTTTTAATGGACGTGGTTAGTAGAACCTCGTTTAAGATCGTCCTTCACCATTCATTGAATTATTCTGTGTAAATCAATCCATATTTTAGTTTATTTTTTATTACAAGGTAAAAGAAGTTTGAACTTCCTTTGATGCGAGTACTTTTTATCCGCATATATTGGTGGTAGAAAAGAATAGTCTCTTGACCGCTGTGCTACTCTGACAACAACGAGTCAAACGTTAGAGCTCCTCAGTTACAAATCTTTCTTTTCGATTTTCCTAAAAACCATGTTTCCACTACCAGATATGAATTTATATACATCTACTGTAAATATAGCAACATCTTTAGTTAAACCTCGTAAAATCATTTTCTTTAAACTACCCCTAATAATGGGAGAGGCTTTTCATTTCGCGTGGTTAGTAGAATCTCGTTATTAACCCTCTTTTACCATTTATTCTTTATATTTTTCTTTAAAAGTTCATGGTTCGGATAATTTGTTGCTTTGGGGTATTTTATTTTTTTCCCCATATAACGACGAAGTATCAAAAAAATAAGACCGGTGCCGAAGATGATAACTAGTTGTAAAAAAGAACAGTCACTTGAATGTTGTTCGAGGTCCTTACTAGACAACAACAAGTCAAACGTCTCACCTCCATTTTCTTAAATTCGTGTTTCGACTAGTTCTTCTTTGTTTATAAACCTTTGGTGAATTCTTGACGAAAACTAAGCGAAAATAATCCTTTTAAGTTTGTTCGTAATAACGGAAAAGGCGTTTTTACAGGTGTGGTTAGTGGAATATCGTTTTTGACTTTCAATCACCTTTTATTGAATCACTCTGTAAAACAATGATATTTCAGCTTATTTGTTATTGCAAGGTAAAATAATCTTAAACTTGTTTTGGTGCGTGTACTTTTTATCCGCATATAACGTTGACGTCGGTATGTCGACATTCTTTCCAGGATAAAAAACTGTAAAAAGAAATCTACTGATAAAAAGAAAAACTAACGATTTCGACACCTAATCACCACCGATGTTTACCTTTCTGTAGGCTTGAAGTAGATTTAAATTAAAACTTCATACACCAAGAAGGGTGGCTTCGGGAACGAATAAGGCCCGAAGATGATACTCAGTGGTAGAAAAGAATAGTGACTGTCTGTTGAACGTTGTGGTTCTTTTGACAACGAGTCAAACCATAGGCGTACGGGAAATTTTTTGCTAGGGGGGGCGGTAAGCCATTTGCCCAAAAAATTTTCGCAAGTGTCCCAAATTTTTACAAAAGAGTCGAAAAGAAACGAGGACCATATTGCAACAACATAGGCCGTACTGGCTTATGAAGGTGGTTCGATACAGTTTTTCAGGGTCAATGCCAAGTTTGAGCATAAACTACGTCGCCATAAACAAACATTAGGACAAATTGCCACTACAGTAGATGAAAATTTGTCATGATCAGGCCTAGGGTTGCAATGACATCGGAGTTGTCATAGCATCGAAATCACGCCATTAACTATTTTACTTCAGCAAAATTAAAAATTCTCGGCACTGGGAACCTTACAAAATCGTTCACAGGAGCTTTTTTCGCCAATACGGTCTTCTCAATGTTTGCAAAGTTTAAGCAAAATATGTAAGAGCTTTATCGAGATAGTTTGCGATGAAGTTTTTACCCTTAAAAATACGGTAACAAAAGGAAAACCGTGAGGTTTGGCCGTTATCTGTAGAAAACGAAGCGCTTTTGACATACAATTTCACCTCATAGTAGTTTTCACGTGTGTGAAAGATCGTGGACATAGCTCTGCCCGATTGCTAGAAGGAAGGATTTGATTAGTGCGCTCTTCTTAGCGGTTTTGTAAACATTTCGGTCTACTTTAACAAATTAGCGATAGATTTTTTAAAAGAATTAAGATTCTTCTCGTAATTCAAACTGAGAATTAGTCAGCCACTCCTCCGTCTTCAGACCCACCCTGTTCTTCGAGTGGAGATGATTCTAGAAAGTTATGCGACTGGATAGCGCATTCCAGCTAGCCCAGTGTAGTACGGTGCCCAACAATAACAAAAAAAATAAATATGTAAATTACTCATCACATGTTAGACGATTACTGTCTCGTGTGAATGTAACTGGATTATCACGCCGACTTCAGGTTAATATTCAGGTCTTCAAAATAATTAAATAAACATGGAGACGTCGGTAAAAACAGGCTTTGCCCAAATTTTCTCTTGCTGCCCAAAAAATCTGAGTTGCCCAAAATTTGGGGGGGCTGCAGCCCCCCTCGGCCCCCCGGCCCGTAAGCCTATGAGTCAAACGTTCGAGCTGCTAACAAAGTTATCTGCTCGATTTTCCTAAAAAACATATTTCCAAGAGAATTAACCTTATTTACGTTCAAATGTAGTAATTTTTTTTTATTTGGCACTTAAACCTCTCTTAGATAACATCAACAATCAAAGATTTACATAACATGTCCACGGCATGTTGAGAACCTTTAACAGTGCCTTGTAGGGAACTCCACGAGTTCAAGAATTATGCCGTATAATTTTTGAACTCGTGGTGTTCCCTACAAGGCACTGTAGGGCCTCGCCTTACTGAAACGAGCTACCATCTAGAATGATCGAAAACTAACTCCAATGAATTAAGAACAGCTATGAACTTCTTAGCCTCTTACAAGTAAGTCTCCTCAGTGTACCAATCCTGTTTAAAGGACAAGAATCTTTGATGGAGTCAGAAGATCACATAAAAAGCATGTATGGTGAAATATGTTTCGAAAGTGTCCGTTCTTCACCACTGGGCATATTTTACGTGTACCCATTCATTTTTTCGGCCCTTTTAACAAATGTTTTAAGATGATTGTGTGAAGAGAATTTACCCTAGGTACCCTTGTGACATTGTTGTGACCAAACCTTATTACACTTGTTACATTATTACATTTGCTGACCAAGCTTTATTAAACTTGTCTCTTCTTTACATTTGTGCCCTATACTGCTACTGCAATGAACTCATCAGTTACCTTGAAGGCTAGCTTTTACTTACCATAAGCCATTGCATACTTTCACGGACAACCCGGAAAAAGCGTTTGGTTAAGCAATCATTGCATGTTCGTGTTAGTAATGAAAAACTGATCAACGGTGACCTGTGACTTATTGCCAGCTGGCGTGGACGGAAAAAGGTACTTAGACAGCTCATAACGGACCAGCTCGACTGCGATGCCTCAACTTCTTCATGAAGTTATTCAACATGGAAAAGTCTTTCAAGTAAACAGTAGAACCAGGTAATCAATGAAACCTGGAAGAGTAATTCTAAAGAATACTTGTTGTGGTGAAATATGTAATAAAAACGATCACTATTGTTATGGCAGCAGAGCACTTTAGGCAGAGGTGTAAACTTGAAAATTGTCCGCTATAAGGTGTCTAAGACCCTTTGAATAATTCAAGAGATCTCGCTGGGACTTGGCTTCCCAAAACCAAGTTTGTTTAGTTGCCATTAAGTAGCACCAGCAATTAAGGAATTAAACAGCAACCCACAACTTTCATGTCCACAAAATGGAACTTAAAACCTTTTAAGGAATAGTAGCTTACAACAATGACATTATCGCAGGAAAAGGTTCTTATTCGGGGCCACTGGCCAACTCATGGTTACCGCTTACTGAACTGAGCAGCCATTTTAATAGGTTGAGGGAAATCGCTAATAAAGGGCCGTGGCTGTGACCATTCGAATGTGTATGGTGAAATGTGTTGGTTGAAAACTGTCCAGTTGCCAGTGACGGTGTCCACATATAAGTTTCTTGGTTTCCATACAGGTTTACAGTAAGGAGTCTTACCATGTAAGCGGCTTACTTTTTCATCAACATATACAGCTATTTATTCAGGGGCACCCAACGAGAATGTAGTTCAAAACCACGTAAACGTGACATTTTTGAACGTATTTTAGTATTTAAACGGTAGATAAAGGCATATTTTTATCCCCTAAAAATTTTTCATCTGTTCGGATTTCCTAGCTGAGAGTCTAGTGATCCGAAAATTATAGGGATCAAACCTTACCTTTTCGAAAATTTCAGCCAGAAACAAGGCTTCCGAAAATTCTAGGTGACCTTTTTAGGGTAAAAATCCGTTCAAAATGGGCAATTATACCATTTTTTAGATGTTCGAAAATCCTAGGAGAGGCAGGCAAGCAACAAATCTTACAAAAAATGATCCGAAAATTCTAGATCTCAAATCGTCTTGCGAACAGACATTTTTCCGAAAATTGTCGTTGGGAGCCCCTGTTTATTGTTTAAAAAAACGTGGAATAAATCGTGAACTCATGGGTATAACTCTCAGGTACTAGCCGAACAGAAAAGTGGCAAAGCTTACGTTTCTAATGACAGACAGAAACAGAAAATCATCGTTTAATCATTTTCGCTTTGCCGCGCAACGCCAATAAGAATTTATTGTCCTCTTCGGTTAGGCCATCACTAATACAGTCCTAGTTTAACTTTCCACAAATCGCCGGGTTTTTAATCCTGAACCGAATGGTTTGCTCATAACATAGTTATTTATATTTATTACGTGTTTTAGATACAGGATGTTGCAGAAAAACTTCGGCAAAAAAGGAACGATATTGTACATCTCCTTTCATTTCTTTATTTATGGTGAAATAAGCAAATTAACCTTGAACAGTTCCATGGTGAAAGTAAATCGATTTTACGCCAAAAATAACCATTTACTTAAAACATTATTTTCAAGCTTCGCTTAAATGCATAATTGCGTTCAAACGTCGGCGATAAACGACTAAGACATTTAAGTATTTTCAAGACTGTTTATAGTGTAAAGAAATATGGGAATCTTGACATGGTTATATCGTACGCATTTGTGACACCCTATAGCCAAAACTCACCGTGGTAGCATACCCTATTTTTGACCCGTTTCTTTTCTGTCGGGACAAACAAACTACCAAGTTCACCACCCCTCGCTGGATTCTCTCTTGTATCAAACTTTATTTGGGAGCCCGAGCTACAGACGTACACATTGCAGGCTCACTTCCTCATAATCAAATGCATTTTGTCGCCCCAAAATGAACCATGGATATTATCTGATTAATTATCCATGAATGAACCAATCGAATGTCATGACGGCCGATAGGCTTTTATGGGGAGCCCTTTTTCCGGGATGGTGAATCGTCCTCGTGTTGATTCGTGCCAGGAGTGTTGTTAACTTGAGGAAAACCTCGTTACTTTCAGTGGATAAAGGACTTAAAAACACCGCCACACCATTTACAATGGAAGACGAAGACTTTATTCCACCTGAATACCCCGTGCAAGACTCTGCCGCGGACGAGGAGAGCCAAAGCGGAAGCTATGCAACTGCTGCAGAAACTGCTGAAACTGGTATGAAATCAAAGTCATTTCTGCATTAGAATCCTCGGGTTCTCCTCGTGATTAAATTGGGGATGAGAGAGGCTAATTTTAATAATATTAAAAAAATTCAACGATATTTGTTTGAAGAGTGAGATACGGGAAACTAGTCAAAACTGCATGATTGGCCACAACGAAAGGGGATTCTGGATTCCATGGGCTGTATTTCACATTTCAAAGCCCAGGATTCAGGATTTCACAGTAAAAGTTTAATGGATATCAGATTGATTCCACAAGCAAAACTTTCCTAGATTCCAGAATCCGGATTCCCTTACATGGGGCGAAACTAGCCATGAGATATACACTGATCAGTTCAACACTTCAACGTGCATTCATCCCCTTGACAACCCTTGCACATTTGTGACAAAATGGAACTTTTTGTAGGACAGGCCTGTTTAAATTACCCCTTATTAATTAGGCCAATATAGTGGTCAAATGCACTTCAGTAAAGGCAACTTCTTTGAAAAACCTGGTATTATGGCAACCACCTTGACTCACAAAATTCACAACAGCTGAACTACAAAAATTACAGCCACTCTCCTTTTCATACATTTCACTTCCAAAATCTTGCATATCTTTTGAAGTCTTTGTTGAACAAGCCATTCACATTCAAAAGTTATGTCTCTCTCCATCTCACTATGAGACAGCCTACATAGCTGGTGGGATTAGCAGGCACTCTCAAGTGGAGCAGTGGAGCTATGTGGAGATTGGAAGCACGTCAATTCCCTCATGGCTTCACCGCTTGCTTCAAATGGCAGCTCTCCAAGAAAGTACCCACGCACAAAATCCCATCAACTATGCAGGCTAACCATGGGAAAGATTTCATCTATCTAATCACGTTCTCATCCAGACACTGGATACAAAGAAGTTATATATTTGTCTTGTCACTTTCAGTTCAAATACCCTACCCTTGGGAATGCCTTTTGTGTCAAATTCCCCTCTTCGTGGGCATGAGTGATGGTCAAATGCCCAGGGTTTGCCCTGTGGAGGGGATGTTTTGGCTTTGAATTGATCAGCGCATAATTTCTGGCAATGAGATTAGTCTCTCTTAAACACTGAAGGGGGTTGGGGCCATTTTTTTAATAATGCAATAAATTATTGTTATTTTTTAACATAATTTCCACCAATGGAGGCTAGGGTAATTATTATTCCTTTTTTTAAAGAGGAATGTGTCAAACAATCAGTGGAGCAGATTGAGAGACATCCATTTTCTGAACCTTGGGAGGATAGTGACTTGGTGCTCACAGTGGAGGATGATACATTTTATGTCCATCGACAGATCCTGAGTTTACACTCTCCAGTGTTCAAAGCAATGCTCAGCTCAAAGTTTAAGGAAGGAACAGCCACAGAAATTCCATTACCAGGAAAGAAGGCAAATGAGGTTCTGGATTTTCTGAAGGTGCTCTACTTGAAAGAAACAGAGGGTATTACTTGTAAGTAAGAAGTAATGTATGCATATATGCCAACTATAGGTATGTGCCGCTGTGAAGGGTATGGTTTTCATGCAGTTTACTCTAGGATAGGGTATATAGATCAGAGCGTTTGGGTCTAGAATAGGGTATCATTTTTCAAGAAACTGATCAGTTGGTTGAAGATTTTATCTAGACTGGGGAAACAGCTACTCTAGGATAGGGGGATTTGGGGAGTTTACTCTAGTATAGGGTAGCACAATTCAGCTGTACTAGCTCTGGTATAGGTTAAGGGTTCCAGGGTCCCAGCGGCACATCCCCACCCAGAAATTCCTAAAGTGCCCCCCCGGGTACCGGATATGGCTTGAATATCCTGGTCTCCCATATTATTCTCCCAATCTCCGAGATAAAAATAAAATCAACTTATGAGCTCTTCTTGCTTCAGTTTGAAACTTAGCCCATGTTCCCAAACTTCAAAATAATTTTTTTACAAGCCAATGTAGTATGGTTCCTGCTGTACTTTGGCATGTATTTCATGACTGACAAGGATTATTTCATCAATCTTACCTTGGAAGCAACTTTTGGTGGTCGCTCTTTTATACCTCATATGTAAGACTTCATTATAATGTGTAGCCTGCGATCATGCCCTGCCTATGTGGGAGTTGGGAGGGGGGGGGGGGGGGCTACAATTAAAACAGATAGTCTTTACACTTTACATCTTGAAAGGTAATTGCATGGCATCTCTGTGTATCACAAAGGCAACTTTCACGAAAGCATTGTGCAAGTATGAATGTTTTACTCTCTGTTTGGTTGAGTTGATATTTGCTGTGTTTTCACCCCCAATTGTCATGTGGGCTGATGACTCTGTGCTAATGCTTATAAAATACTTGTGCTCATTACCAGAGGCTAATGGGGATGTGACACTGGATAGGGTCGCATTTTTACGCTGAATTGACTATAATGGGGTCACATTTTCAATAGAGTTACTAGAATGGGGGTTTTCAGATTTTGGGGGTAAGAAAGTTCTTCATATTTATGGTTAGCAAACGTATCAGAATGTTTGTACTGTAGTTGAAAAGTAAAGTGTCTTTCATTCAATTTAAAAAATCGGTAAATTCATTTTAGAATGACCTATTTAAAGGATTGATGAGGTAGATACATAAGGAGAAAGTGACTTATTTGGGATCGTGAAAATTACGTTTGCCCAAAAGTGACCAAGATGGGGTCTATAATTGGCCACAGAATAGACTATAATGGGGTAGGGGCTCTGAGAGGCCAGTGGCACATACCCAGCAAAAATTAACCCAAGTACCCCCACCCCCCCCCCCCTTCCCCCTGGGATTACCACTCAACCATTTGGCAATAACCAATATCATAGTTCCACACCATCAGTTGATTAGTTGAACTATACAATGAGAATACCAAAGCTCGGTGATAACAAAAGGACATTTGAAACCACCGCACAAGGAAATCGATTTGGGAAAAAGGGTGAATTAAGAACACTGTGCGTAACTCTGAAAAATTCATAGCTGCACCCGCCCGTTTTTATCTCTATCAATCTAACTGTGTTTTTGGTGACTGTTATTCAGTGGACAAAATGGGTCACCTTCTGAAGCTAGCTGATGAGTACGATGTACAGGGTGTGCTTGATCTCTGCACAAAGTGCCTCAAAGATGTACCAAAGTCTGAGGAGAATGTGGTGAAGATTCTTTACTTGGCAACGGACACTGTGATAGCAAGTGAGGATTCTAGGCTTGATGGTGTTCGTGATGATTGTGAAATCCTCATTAAAGACATGGATTTGGTCAATATCTCTGCAAAGAGTGATTTTAAGAAATTGAACCGAGACAGCATGGAAAGAGTTTTTGTTAAAAGAACTGAACGTTTAGAAAATTTTGTAAGGGAGATTCACCCTCAGTTGGTTGGGTTAGTGGAATATTGTTTATATTTAAAATTAGCGTCGTCTCCATCTGTCATATCTCGCTGCCCTCAACATTTCCCCGGCAATAAGTCATACATAGGTCTGCTCCAGCGTATCAGAAGTTGCTTAGTTTGTAGAGGAATGATTACACAGTTAGTTACCTCATCTATTTCAAATGATAAGCAGTTCGCCCAAACTCCTGGCGGACTCTTTGGCACAGGAGCGGCTTTCGGGAGTTTAAATGCCAATCAGACAGGAGCTGTTAAAGAACACCTTTATGGGGGAAATTGCCACTTTGACGAGAAATTGGTTTCACTTCTACAAGATATAAACAAGGTAGTAAGCCTCCCTGATTTCTTTTTTGGGTCCCCAATTTCCTCTTTTGGTGGTTTCTCAGCAGTGCCCGTGGGCTATTCTCCGACTGCACAATTGGGACGAAACAAGAAAAAAGGACCATAAATCTTATAGCCTCCCCTGCGGAGAGGCTATAAATCTTAGGGCCAGTTTTAAAAAAATATGTCAGTAGACAATCAATCTGATAACGACACGTTCAGTGGGCCTCAATACAGATCTGTTTATAACTTAGTGGGGGTTTTTATTACACAAAATTAATGTTTTCTTGTCTTCTTTGCTGTATACCTTGGAACTGCTAACAGTGTTAGTACCGGTATATGATAAACGATGTTTAGATATTACGATTGATATCTTTCTGCTGAAATCCGGGGGAACAGAACTATCGCCGTCTATAGAAATAGCTGTCCTTTTGAGATTTTTACCCAAGAGCTGGGAATCTTAATGACGTCGCTGGACAATAGGTGATGCCATGATCATAAAGGACTAATAAGGTCTTAAGTAGTGTAATTGTAGTTATTAATTACTCCTTGCTGTTTTTCACTAGCAACGGAGTCGGCGTGGGAGTCGAAACCAGAAGCGTAGGACTTAACAATTTTAATTAGTGAAAACAGCCTCCTGATTCCGCTTACGACTCCGTCGCTTATACGATCAAGTGAAAACTAGGTTGTCGGAGTCGCAAGCAGAAGTGGAAGAACTAAACGAATCACAAAACCGACTGGGACTCCTTTGTGACTGATTTATTCTTCCGCTTCTCCTTCCGACTCCGACAATCTGGTTATCACTTGATCGTATTAAAAGCGGAATCGGAAGAAGATGGAAGCGTTCTGATTCTTCTGACTCCGATTCCGTCGCGCTTATGACTCTGCTTACGACTCAGATTTTTGATTTTCACTAAGTCATAAGCACTCTTACGACTCCGCTTACGATTCCGACTCCGACTTCGTCGTTAGTGAAAACCAGTCTTTAGTGATTTTGTTACAAATAGTCACGGTGAGTCCTGGGAATCATCTTGTGAAAAATCATGAGTCCCTGTCCGTAACCAATAAGTCCCACTTCAAAAAATCAAGGAGTCCTAAATTGCAAATGCTTGGCCTTTATGTAACCAGACAGTTAATCCGAAGACAGACGCCGAAACGCTTTATTACAGTTTACTGAAATTAAAATGTAGTCCTATATAGTTAAAGCACAAGAAAGTCTAAAATAAATATGCATCTTTAAACAACAGCCAATGAAATCACACGAACTGAATATTCTACCAAAAAATCTTCAAATCGATCTATCGTTCTTTGCGTCTTACTGGACGCATTTCATGAATTGTTTTGCGTCTTTGGGGATTTTTATACGTCAGGGGCGGAGGACGCAGAGATAACAAGATCACTGCATCCTTAAACGGATTCTGTTGTACTTGGTAACAACCTTGCTTGACCGAAAGGAGACTAGTTTCATACAACGTTTGCATATGGGAGCCTGGTAGATGAAGATTTGTTTAATTGGGCCGTTATTACCCCCAAGTGCAATGCTCCGGGCGAGCGCGACGTTCATATGACAGAGACGGGAATGCTGGTAGTCTCTCGTAGTGGTGTAAATAGCAGATTTTGGTCCACGTGATTTAAGGACAGCAGGCTAATATTTTTAGGACCTAAAAAGTTATCGCTTAGGGTACCAAAAAATATTTTTATTTTTGTATGTATAATCGAAATTCCTGGTTTCCCCGCTAAATGACGTCTTAGGAATGAGCCGGGGCCAATCTTGGTCAGGAGGGAATGAAACAGATGACGGCGTAAAGCATCATTATTAAGGCTTTCTGCGCGTATCTATTAAAGCTGTTTATGAAGGCCATTTTCCCTTTAAACTCTCCCGTACTGCTTTTCAAAGCTGAACCTTACTTGGCGTGAGATCAATAAGTGATTCTGTTCCCTTTCCAAACATGTCCACTTGTAGACTATCGATACTTGTATTCTGCTATCCATAGGGCTTTTTTTCTTAGGGGAATTTCATAGGCTGACCATGAGAAGGTCGATCAGTACAAAACTTACTCTCTGCTACGACCGGTTTGGCTCTCTCTTGACTCACCTTTCTCCTCTGCCTCGGAACACTCCGGAGAAGTTAACTATTTTCAATGTAACCATGTAAACGCAGCCCCAAAAAATCGCTGTTTTAGGTAACTGCAGAGCTCTGTCGCGCGCCAGGGGAGTATCATGGGTAAGTAAATCTTCCCATCCCAGAAAATTTGGTAATCACGTCACCGTACACCGACCGACCGCCATACGTCTGCACCACAGGCATACCAATGTAATATAACTGAATCAACAGGTATGGCAACCCAAATGCAACTCGAGGTTATTTTGGCGGGAAATCGCATTGCCACCCGCGTCTTGTAAAGCAGAGACAACTAAAGAGGCCCTGCCAGGGTAAATTCCGACAAGCGACATGACCCAAAAAGTAGCGACAGAGCCTAAAATGAAATGGCGACAAGCGGCAACCTCCCGCTGCCAAATTGCGACAGTGACGGCAAAGCCGAGAATATGCGACAAAGAACGGTGGTTTGGCTAATTTATCACCAGTCTGAATGCCTAGAAGAAATAATTTTCGTCAATTTTCCTTGCCCTTCGGAGGTTGTCTCTCGTCAGGGAGTTTCAGTAGACCCTCCTGAGCGCGTCGCGTTGGCCCGTCGCGTAGTCTTCATTTACGCAACCCCGCTCAACTCCTGGGAGACCTTGGGACTAGGTTGTCCGTCAAATAGCTTAATTTACGCTCGCTTTACATCTCTTGTAATCACTACTTTCATATAGGCCATGACGCACCTTGTTTTCCCCCTCAGAATTTTGCATAACCAATGTTTCCAAATTCTCCAGGGTATTACAGTCGTCCCAAGAGAAATCGAAAACAATGGTTATGCAAAGCGGGAGGTAAACAAGGTGAATTATGGTCTATGTGAAAATGGTGAATACTTTGCCTTTTTCTGAACTTCTCATATCCTTGTCGACCTCTGTCGGACGATGACGACGGTGGAGAGACCAGGGACCAGGTAATTTAAACACCGCACAGCGCAGACCACCGTTAACCGGCCTTCACGTACGATTTATCAGGTCAGTTAGTCTTAAAATGTTGAACGTGGATCACTTAGGGTGTGCTGACAGTGTTCCTTTAAGCGAATCCAAAAGCGGATTTCTGATCCGAGATTTGCCGGATTTCGCGGTCGAAAGGAACGTGAAATCCGAAATTGGATTTGTGACCTTGGTAACCTTTCGAAAACGCGTGCAATATGCATGACAGCCTGAGCCTCTCAAGAAATGACATGTTTTCTACTGTTTGACAAATTATGCGATTATACCGTGCAGAATTTTGTGGTCGGCAGTTCGAATAACGACGATGGAACATAAACAGATCAAGAAAGTAGCGTGTTAAAGTTGAAAATTATCTAAAGGTTGTCGGCTCAGTTTGATCCAGTTTCGTAGCTCGGTTTTCTATGTAACACGATCGAGTGCCTGTCGCGTCCAAGAGCGAGTTTGCAGAAAGATAGCAGTTATTTGTCCCTTTTACTTATTTGTGTTTTTAAGCAATCTTTAGCGACAAATGGTCAGCACATGGACATTTTACTGTACCACCATGAACAATCTTCTAGTGTTTTCAGATGTTTTACGGCAAATGGCAGCAATTAGGAAACTCTACGGGAATACTTCAACTGGAAGTACAGCTGGATCATCTGACTAATTTCGAATCCACTGTGAATGGAACAGCGTAGATGAATAATCCGTTAATCTGGATTCGGATTCTTCGGATTTCAAATCCAATGTGAATCCTTTTTCAAAAGGATTCACCAGATCAAAAATCCGAATTTGGATTTGCCGAAAGGAACGTGAAATCCGTTTTAAGATCCAAATCCGTTTCTGGATTCACCGAAAGGAACACACCCTTAATTGAGAATGGCGATGTATAGGTGTTCTATACGCGAAAGGTTAACTGAGAAATTGCTCAACTGTAATGGTTTCTTTAAAACCCATCGCTATCCCCCTTTTCTAAAATTCCGACAAAGACAAAGAATTTTCGTTCAATTTGCGACAGCGACGTGAAGCATTAATAAACACCGACACGAGACGTTTTAAAATTCAGACGAGCGACATGGGAGCCCCCCCTGGCAGGGCCTCACTAAAGACTCGATAAGGGAAACGGTTTAACAGCACCGGGTAATTCTCGATGTAGGAACGCATTTTAAGCCAACTGAAACATTTCACTGCATGTATACACATTTCACATCTTGCCACCCATTAGGGGTCAAGAAAGGCTTTATAAAGGGCGACACCCTCCCGTTACTCAGAACAAATTCCTGAAAAGAAAACTTTCAAAACCGACTAGAAGAATTCCAAAAGCACCTTAGAGAGAGGAGAATATCCACAGAATTTAATATCTCTAACTCTCTCTGAAATACACTATGAAAACAGGAAAGAAACACTTCAACAAAAACCTTCAAGAGGAAAAACTATTTTGCCCTTTGTCACGTAATATCAACCATCAGTTCCTAGCCTTAAAAAATTCTTATGAAACACTGGCAACTGATAGAGAACCAACCTCTCCTAAGACAGATCTATAAAGAACCTCCTATTATATCGTACAAACGAGGAAGGTCTGTGAAAGATATACTCGTAATGTATCGGTCAAATCGAAGCTTCAACATGCCCCCACCGGGCATACCCCGGGCATTTGACACCTTTGCTGTCCCGGGGAGGAGGGAATTTGATTATCAGAGTCTTCCAGGGGATGGGGAATTTGATCCCCATGCTTTAGGGGTGGGGAATTTGAACTGCACCCTCGATTTCATGAAAAAATTCTTGGCGCGGCGAGCTATCATGGGGGACGTGGTGTTATAGGATTTTTGTGGAAAAGATTGTGCCCTTGTGGCCAATTGGTTACGATGAAAGGGCTTAAACAAGCTTTGTGCCGTATTTGTAGTATTTAAATTTTAAAATTTTTAATACTGGATTCAGGCTTTGAGTGTAAGAATGTATTTTATTGTGTTTACAATGAAATGCAATACCTATACCGGCGATTCAATACAACAACATAAAATAAAATAAAATAAAATAAAATAAAAAGCTCAGGTCAACTACCTTGACCTACTACAAGTATGTTAATTAATAAGGCGAGCGATGATGCATGTCAGTGAAATGGTCATGATGTAGTAATCTCAATAGGTGGGATCTTTTTTATAGAACGCTTTGTATGTTGCATGACGAAGAAAAGCTGAGCACTCAGTGACCTTGTAGCAGCGATTTCCGCCGCTTTGCACGAGACTTTTGTTCGTAGTAAATACGCTAACAGTGTTTCTCAGTTTTTGTTGTATTTATAAAGATTTTGTTCGACAACTGAAGGCGTTTCCGCTGTCCTTCTGTCGTTTTTGCGCCTGTGAAATGTCCCCGGGGTGGGGGCATTTGATTACCTGAATGGACCCTAGTGTGGGGCATTTGAACGGCATTTTGGCCCGGGTAGGAGGGAATTTGAACAATAATTTTCCAAAAAGTCAAATGCCCGGGGGGGTTGCCCGGGGGGGGCATGTTGAAGCTTCGATTTGACCGATACATAAAAGCGAAACTGTGAGAATTAAAGGCTATAAACAAGTGGATGGAAAGCGTGTGTCAGACTTGTCAACCCCTTATGATATTTCAAAAAGAAAGCGAAAATGTTTGTGTTGTGTTCACCTACTCCGTAACGTGGGCTCGTAAAATTAGAAAGTTTCATGTCGTAGCGGTGCAACGACGGCAACGAAATGTACAAAATGGCGTGATGCACGTTCAGAAGTTGTTGTTTGTTAAAATAAACTTATTATTTTTGCCATTCTTCTTGCCGTCGCCGTCGTCGTTGGTTTTGTTGTCATCCAGAAATAGTGCTACCATGGTAACGTGACGGTCACACTTCTCCTCTCTATAAGAATGCATGCGATGGCTATACAAGTCTCTCCTTCTGTTTCATTGCGGAAAGAATATCAAATATCAACCCCCGCTAAGCTTACAAATGTAGCTTCTAGTGTTCTAGTGATCTTTCTGTAGCTGGGCAGTTCTGTAAATTGCAATGCAAGTTCTTTTGGGCTGTCTGCTTATCAAAGAAACTTCCAACTTAGCTAGGGAGGACTTAGTTCTTCACAGCCCAAAGTTCTTCAAAGAACTGCAAACCTATCGACCAGCAGCCCAACGAGTTGCAGAATCCAAAACAAACAAATAAAGTTAATGAATTGAAATATATGAAATGAATCATATTTTGAACTGCGGATAAAGGTGATCAGAGGGAACATAATCATCGTGCAGTGGAATGAACAACCTACAATCGGTTGATAAAGAACCTGAAAAAATTCAGGCTTGTCGGTTCTTTTTCAACCGCTTAGGTTGAACATTCTACAGCGATGATCATGTTCTCTTTCATAAATATATAGATTTAGCATGGGCTAAAAGAGAAGCTCTCGTTAATAGTATACCGGTTTACAGATCGCGAAAGTGACGAGAACGGCAAACAACAACAACAATAAATAATGGGTCTAATTATAGCAAAAAGATAACTTTCCACGTGTAGCACACTTTTTTTTGAACATTTCTTTGCCGTAATTTTGCACGACTACAACGTGAAACTTCCAAGCTACACATTTTGTGGAGGAAATGTCGCATGTATTTCTGTTCCCTTTCCTTTTCAGTGCCTCTCATTTTCACATTGGTGGCCGCTCATCCTCGGAGACCCAGGTGTAGATAGTGGGAGCAAGGGAAAGTCTAAATGGAAGGAACTTCCCCTCGCCCCCTCTATCTGCCCCTGGGTCTCCGAGGATGGTGGCCGCTACAATGTCTCATTTTCTCACCGCCGCTATATAAAGTTTTCATGTTTTTCGTCTCCTTTGGTTTTTAAATCTCTCGCTCTAGCTCTAGTTAGTCTTTCTGTGTCAGTGTAGACATTGAAATTTAGTCGAAATATAGACTCCGCTTTGTTGTTGCTTTTTACTCTCTAAAAGTCCAGGTGGCAATGAGATTTACCGCCAAACACGCGGCGGCTTGAAATGCAAAATTTCACCTCGGTTTACATGACGGGGTAGACGTTAATGATTGTCAGAACCAAAATTTATGGGATGCATATAGATAGCCACATTTTTTTCTTTTCTTTTTACTTTTTTCATAACCAACTTTTCTTCCCCATGGTGCTTCGCTGCAAGTTAATGTTGAGCACAGTAGAAAACACGCACAACTGAAGACCTTGTTTATCAGTTTTCAGGAACGCACCTCTGAAGCAAGGCTAGTGTTTTGTTGTTGTTGTTGTTGTTTTTTCCGTGTTTTGTTTATTTTTTTTCCGGGGGGGGGAAGTAGGTCAGTCATTGTCAAGATTCTACATTTCCCCCGCGCGCCCTCAACCTCGTCCCGAGGGTCTTCTCGTTTTCCAAGAAAGAAGAAAAGAGAAAAAGGAGAGGAAATTCCTCAGCTTTAACCTGCATGACAGGCGCAAAAAAGGGATATGTTATAACAGATGATATGTTATAATAGATGTTATAACCTGGGGAAAAAATAGTATAGTAGTATACTATGTTGAAAATTAACCCCGTTAGTGTCTAGCACGGTCTAGCTAGGTCTAGTCTATGACGTCACCGATTGTTATAACCTGGGGAAAAAATGGGTTCCTCCATATTAATGAAGTGGATAGGTTTACTAATGAGCGTCGCCCTACTACAATAGGAACAATAGGCTTGCCTAAACTTGCTCGTTAATAGTTAACACGGATTGGCTCATGTAGAAGCTATTCTATTATTGTCACAAACTCCAGTAAATAATATTTTTGAGCGGATAGCTTCCAAACATACTAGTCAACGGTCCGAAAACAGTACTCGACTTAAAGCTATAAATATTTTTATTCTACAAAACCATTGATTCTGTTTTGTCAATATAATTCAACCTTCAAACGTTTCTAGACTGTGGTATCGAGCGTTAACCATTAAGAGGTTGGCCTTTTTCCTTTTAGACCTGTATCACACGAAACAAAACGAACGCAAGCGAACTGTATTTTATTATTCATCGCAAACTAATTTAATATACACTGAGCCAACATGAACGCTTGTCGCATAAATTATCCACGGGAATCAACTCAATTATATATAAACAATGGTGGGATTAATACACGCGTGCTACAACCAGACTACACCTTTGTTTCGGTTAAAAAATACATTTATTGACAACAAAACCATCAAAGTGTTACAAAAATAGATGAATAGACAGAGTTCCGGCTTAGTCTTCGGGAACAGTTTGTTTGACAAACAATCGATTGAGTAAGAATTTCCGCTTATCGATGGCAAGTTCTGTCGATTCCAGCCAGTCATATTCTTCTGTGTCTTTGAGATCTTGGCGGGTTTCCATCACTTTTCGGAATGGTAGGCGCCAGTTAATAGCGGAGCTCCGCGCGCGAAGCGCGCCTGCGGAGCACCATGGGTAAATAAATCTACCCATCCCAGAAAATTTGGTAATCACGTGACCGACCGACCGAGCGACCGAGCGACCGTCCGTCCGCACCACAGGCATACCAATGTTTACTCTCACACTTTCTAGCTACTTTGGGAGCCCAGGAGAAAGCTGATTGCACATCAATGATGTCATCAATTGACAGCTGTCAAAACAGGGTATCCGCTGACCAGTATCACCTGGCCGTATCGCGGGCTCAGGTGTCGACCCATCGAGGTCGAGTATTTTTTGCAGTTATCCGCTGACAATTTACTCGTTTTCAAATGATCGCAGGCTCACGTTTACTTTTTAAAATTCATATCAAATATGTTGTGTTTATGTCAGTATCGCACTGCACTATTACGATTTTGATTTCAAACTGACCTCAGACGCAAAAATTCAGCCAGTTTTTTTAAAATACAGGCGGGGAAGACCTTTCCTTACCATGGTCACGTGTTGGTCACGCTCCACGTCCAATTTTTATGCTCTGATTGGTTAAAATTTGACAGGTGAGTTCATGCGTAAAATTTATGCAGCATCTTGAAAGTTGTTTACTTTGACAGCTGAAGCTGACAGAGTTTTGAGTCAACTTGTGATGTTTTTAACTGTCTTTTTCCACTGGATGTACAAAATGAAATACAGCTGCTATCGAGAGTGTTCTCTTATTCATGGCTGGTTTGTTTATTGGGTTTTTGGTTGAGAAGTGTGTCGCTTGTCAAAGCCGATAATCCGATTTCGGATGGCATCGTTTTTGTTTTCACCTTGCTGGATGCGTACGAGAATTATAAAGGCTCAAGCGATCCTTGGCTTACTTGATAGCTTTCAGGAGCTGCATCTCGAAATATGGTAAGCTTAAGTAATTATTGTATTCAGATATAATTTCATGAAGTCCAGCGGGGCAGTTTATGAAGCTAGTTTATGCACATTTGTATTAAGATTTGACAACTCATAGTCTCTTGGATTTGACTGAGACACCGATCTGACCTAGTATGAGGTTTGATATAAGCTTAAGCTTACAGGGCCCGGTTGTTCAAAGCTGGGTTAAGATAACCCGGGGTGAGTGCGAAATTTGAATTCAGATTTGAACGCTTAAAAAGTATATTCAGTTTAATTCTTTCTGTCGGCAAGTTGATGATTGGATGCTCTTAAAAATAACGGAGAAACTTATCCGAGAAAATGCTTTTGAATAAAAGAAAAAGAAACCCGGGTTAAATTTAACCCTAGGTTAAGCGCTAATCGGCCTTCGAACAACTGGGCCCAGAACTTTAAAAAGCCTTTAGTCGATATTAATTCACCGTAAATAGAAAGAAAAAACTTTCCGAAGTATATTTAGTTATAATTTTGGCTGTAGAAAGAAAGCTTTGAGCGATTTTTTTGTCGTGATAATAATAATAATAATAATAATGGCTAAAATTACACGGAAAATGCTAACTATATTGTAGCCCAGGCCCTGGTTTAGCGCTATCCACTTTCACATGACGTCATGGCGGCCATATTTGTGTCCCAAAACAATGAAACGGCGGCCATGTTTAGCTATGTTTGTGTCCCAAACCAGTCCTGTGGGAGTTAAACTCTTTACTTATGTAAACGCTTTCTTTTATTCCAATAAATTTGCATAGATACTGGCCACGTGAGTGAAAACACAGATATTGAAACCAATTTATCATTTATCATCCATTAAAAAAAAGAAAAAGATTATGGACAACGAGCCCACAGTGGCTGATAGTGGAAAAGGCCCGTGTAACTGTAACTGTAGTTGACAGTTTACAGGCTTCATTCTCTAATATAGACCCGGGGAATTCAAAGAAATAAAAAATGAATAAAATCTTTATATTTTGGAATTGTCTCAATAATCTGGTTGCTTTCTGTAATTGTATCCCCCTCAGTGATTTATCAGGGGCACCCAACGTCAATTTTCGGAAAATATCTGTTCGGAAGACGATTTGAGATCTAGAATTTTCGGAACATTTTTTGTAAAATTTCTTGCTTGCCTACCTCTCCTAGGATTTTCGAACATCTAAAAATTGGTGTAATTGCCCATTTTTAAAGGATTTTTACCCTAAAAAGCTCACCTAGAATTTTCGTGAGCCTTTTTTCTGGCTGAAATTTTCGAAAAGGTAAGTTTTGATCCATATGATTTTCGGATCTCGAGACTTTCAGCTAGGAAATCCGAACAGATGAAAAATTTTTAGGGAATAAAACTAAGCCTATATCTACCGTTTAAATGCTAAAATACGTTTAACAATGCTATGTTTAAGTGGTTTTGAACTATATTCTCGTTGGGTGCCCCTGATTTATGCATGGTTCAATTCAGATATGTAACCATGACCCCCCCCCCCCGGGCATACCCCCGGGATTTGAAATTTTGTTCTTTCTCAGAGCCGATTCCGCACCCCCGGGCATGCAGTAAGAGTCAATTCCCCACCCCGAGCTCATGATCGACCTCATGCACGTTTGTTTGCCGGTACATCTTTTTGATCTGTACAAAAGCAAAAAGGAACTTTTTCACAACTTTAATAAACATTTTCCAGAGTTTACTTAGAGAAGGAAAGTGGCTGTCATAATGTAGTTAAAATATGAAAGACAAATTTGAAAAAGAACACGAAGAAGGAATACTCTCTAAAAAGTGCCTCCTTGATAGAACACTTCATATAAGAACACTGGACCGGATCTCTGTTTATCCATATATTTCAAAAGCCTTGTATTCGTTTTCATATAAGTTTTCTTATCATTAAAACTCATTGTCTGCAGCCAATTATTTCAATGTATTTTGCCATGTAACTTTAAAAAATCATATCTCTGGTGTTATTTACAGTTCAATATCAAGCTATACCTCATTGGAAAGGGAAAAGAATACCCTTTCGAAAAAAAAATATTTCGGTCATAGGAAACCCATAATATTCCGCCACAAAAAAATTAAAAAAGCATATTTTGCATAAAAATTTTTTAAAATTTTAAAGAATGTCATTTAGCTAGGAAACTTCTTTATTTTGGGTGATATGGTACCCTGCTAGCAGAGTCGCTTCGATCTTTCCTAGATAAGTCGGGAAAGAGGAAGGCGCCTTCCTCTTTCCCGACTTATCTAGGAAAGATCGAAGCGACTCTGCTAGCAGGGTAGTGATATGGTAGCAAGAAATATTTTTCATCAATATGTAAGTAAAAAAACCCGGAAATCGTTCTAAAATATGGAGCGACTAGAAATTTTCTACAAATTTTTTTCTGCACGCTGTCATGATTATGCTAATTTGATTATCATAATTAGCATAATCCTTTGGCGTCACCTCGTGACCCCATGTTTACTTCACTGAGACGCTTTGTTTCCTCGATTCCCAAAAAAATATCGAGTTAGGGACAACCAGACATGAATTTGCTGATAGAATTCATCAAAATAAGCAAGAATTTGACAGCGAAAAGCGAAGCGAAGGCAAAACGGGAAGGAAATCGTCGCCGTTTCAAGAACATGTGGCACAGAGTGGGCGATCGGCGATTTGCATGCACAGATTCTAATTGTTTCCTAACCTCGATTTTCGCGTTTATTTTGCTTGTTATCCTCCAAAATCCTTCAGAATAGTTTGTTTGACTTGTATTTGGTTGACATTCGTCGATACAAGCTTTCATTATTCGCAAAACCGGCTCACAAAGATTCCCCGCGACTCGCCATAAAATTCAAAATTTTCGAAAACCCGGTGTGTGACGGTCAAAAGTCGACAGGGGCTGGAACTAGGCAGGTGATTGGCTAAATCTATTAACTTCGTGTGTGCCAAATTTGGGAGCAATCGGAAGTAACACAATTTTTTGCGAAATTTCTTTGGTCACCGTTCCTGAAGCTCCGATTTCGGCGACCCCGGAAGACGGCTAGGCTGAAGAAACATTTCTGTCCAGTTCTCTTCCGAAAAATATAATCCATTTGAGTACGCATCATAAGCTTGTTCGTTGCCAATTTTAAAACAAACCTTTAAATACAGACTTTAATTTTGATAAGTTTTTCCTCTCCAACCACTCTCCGCGACAAATTCCTGCTTTTTTCCTCAAAGATACGTATTCTTGAGGTCTGCAGTCATCGTGTAAACCGCGCGAGAAATGACACGTACTTCGCAAAGTCAAACAGATTTTGCCCTACCACCTACCCCCGGGACTGGACCGCTTCAAACAATTCCCCATCCCGGGCCCGAAGGCCCGGACTTGTCCCAGGGTTGCCCGGGGGGATGGTAACAGGTCAAATTGAACCATGCATCAGTAGCACGGATTTATTCATTGCATGTAGTCACCTGGAGTAGCGGTAGTAGGGGTATCCTCTACCAACAGGAGAAGTAAGGCGACTAGTTCCCTAAATTTCGTTTCCGCTGTGCGGTCGAAGATGCGACGTCCATCAGGATATAAGCAGCAGATGGTTAGTCACCTGTTGTAGTGTGATATCTACTGTTATGCCATTTTTCCGGCTTTCTAGGGAACTGCAAGAAAAAAAACGCAGATTCCATTATATAACTTTATATGGGAGCCTGAGCTACAGACGTACACATTGCAGGCTCACTTCCTCATAATCAAAGGCCAGGCATTTTGTCGCCCCAAATTTATCCATGAATGAACCAATCGAATGTCATCACGGCCGATAGGCTTTATGGGCAGCCCTGTTTCCGGGATCGCGAATCCTTCTAGTGTTGATTCGTGCCAGGAGTGTTGTGAACTTGAGGAAAAATCTCGTTATTTTCAGTGGATAAAGGACCGAAAAACACCGCCACACCAATTACAATGGAAGAGGAAGGCCTTTTACCTGCACCTGCACCTGTACCTGTACCTGTACCTATCGCGGACGAGGAGAGCCAAAGCAGAAGCTATGCAGCTGCCGGAGAAACTGGTATAAAATCAAAGTCGTTTCTGCATTAGAATCCTCGGGTTCTCCTCGTGATTAAATTGGGGATGAGAGAGGCTATTTTAATAATATTAAAACAATTCAACGATATTTGTTTGAAGAGTGAGATACGGGAAACTAGTCAAAGCTGCATGACAGGCCACAACGAAAAATACAATAATATTCGGAAATTGCCACTTGGATAGAGCTTCATGTAAACCTGACGTTCACGTTATCTTTTTTTCCTTGCACAAACTGCACGTGCAATGACTGGTTTCCAAAAATATAATGCATCAGTCAATTCCAGGTGCACCCATGTCCCCTCCTGGGCAAATGTGGGACATTTGCCAGCCTTGTAAGTCAGGGAGGTGGGGGCATTAGCAAATTTTGCATCGTCACGGTCTAGGGTCGGGCATTTGCCAACCCTAGGGCCACCCCCGAGCTTTTGGCTTGTACTTTCATCCCTATCCAAACTTATCTATAACACAGAGGATTTTATGGTAGACATAAACAGGTTTAAAGATTGGCTCACCTGTCAAGGATGGGAAAAACTTGTTTCTTGATTTTTATACGTCAACATTACATTATTGCTTATCAAGCCAAAATTCTGGAGCTATTGACGTGAATAAACGCATATTTTTTGGTTATGGAATGAAATTTCTGTTGATCTAGGATTTGAATGAGTTTAGCGGTGATTATATTTCTAATCAGTTCTACATGATCTATCTATTATTTGAGGAACTTCCTTTACTTTTTGCAGGCGACAACAGGAGACTGAAATCCTAATTTCCAGGTTGTTATTACGCATGCATTGCATGTATGCAGCTAGCATTCGTTTTGACTTCCCCTACGAATGAATGGAAAGCACAGAATGCAATTTGATCACTTCTGTTTGGACCTTCTATCACTTAGATCACACATATTTTGACCATCTATCACGTGAATCTTGTGCAAACCACAGAGTTATTGGAGCAAAAGTGTTTTGACCTTCAATCGTTGTCACCCACACTCCGTAACCTTTGGTCATTACTAGTTCATGTTTATTAAACAAACCAACATTTCACTACGAACTACCCAGTATTTAAAAGAAGATAAACAACGATAATGAAAGAAGAATCATAAAGTGGTGTCGTCGCATGTCAAGTCTCAATTAGAGTGGTTCTATTGCAAAGGCGCGTTAACCAAAACAAAAAAATCGCCATTTAATCGATCAAGGCCCTCTTTTTCATCCCCGCCAAGGGGCACTTGGCAGGTCAAGTGTCCCGGTCCCCAGGAATTTTCCAAAGCAAAAAAATTGCTAATGATGCCTGGGGGTCAACCTTTGGGGGTTGGCATGGGTGCACCTGGAATTGACTGATGCATGATTCTTTCTGAGTACATATAGGTGCAGTTAGTACTAACTATATTGTGTAGGAGGCATGTGCTTAAAAGCCTTTAGCTTTAACTCTGATCCATTACTCACTTCTCTTGTTTCTGAATTCCTGAACGTGTAGAAAAGACAAAAGTAACGACGTGTACTTTAGCCAACATTGATCTTTTGCACACAGATATGCTGATATAATTTTCAACAAAGTGATCCCCAGTGCACATGTAAATCAGGCACAAAAGATAATACAGAGGTAAGGTTTTTATGAGGCACTACCCAAACGGCACAGTCGTTATTAAAGGGGATTCTGGGTTCCATGAGCTGTATTTCACATTTCAAAGCCCAGGATTCAGGATTTCCACAAGTTTAATGGATACCAGATTGATTCCACAAGCAAAAATTTCCCAGATTCCAGAATCCGGATTCCCTTACATGGAGCGAAACTAGCCATGAGATCTGCACTGATCAGTTCAACACTTCAACGTGCATTCATCCCCTCTGCAACCCTTGCACGTTGGTGACAAAATGGAACTTTTTGTAGGACAGACCTGTTCAAATTACCCCTTCTATTAGGCCAATATAGTGGTCAAATGCACTTTAGTAAAGGCAAGTTCTTTGAAAAACCTGGTATTATGGCATCCACCTTGACTGGAAAATCCACAACAGCTGAACTACCAAAATTACAGCCACTCTTGTTTTCATACATTTCACTTCCAAAATATTGCATAGCTTTTGAAGTCTTTGTTGAACAAGCCGTTCTCATTCAAAAGGTATGTCTTTCTCCATCTCACTATGAGACAGCCTGCATAGCTGGTGAGATTAGCAGGCAAGTGGAGCAGTGGAGCCATGTGGAGATTGGAAGCACGTCAATTCCCTCATGGCTTCACCGCTCGCTTCACATGGCAGCTCTCCAAGAAAGTACCCGCGCACAAAATCCCATCAACTATGCAGGCTAACCATGGGAAGGATTTCATCTATCTAATCACATTCTCATTCAGACACTGGATACAAAGAAGTTATATATTTGTCTTGTCACTTTCAGTTCAAATACCCTACCCTTGGGAATGCCTTTTGTGTCAAATTCCCCACTTTGCAGGCATGAGTGATGGTCAAATGCCATGTGGAGGGGATGTTTTGGCTTTGAACTGATCAGCGCATAATTTCTGGCAATGAGATAAGTGTCTCTTAAACACTGAAGGGGGTTGGGGCCATTTTTCTAATAATGCAATAAATTATTGTATTTTTTTAACATAATGTCCACCAATGGAGGCCAGGGTAATTATTATTCCTTTTTTTTTTTTTAGCGGAATGTGTCAAACAATCAGTGGAGCAGATTGGGAGACATCCATTTTCTGAACCTTGGGAGGATAGTGACTTGGTACTCACAGTGGAGGATGATACATTTTATGTCCATCGACAGATCCTGAGTTTACACTCTCCAGTGTTCAAAGCAATGCTCAGCTCAAAGTTTAAGGAAGGAACAGCCACAGAAATTCCTTTACCAGGAAAGAAGGCAAATGAGGTTCTGGATTTTCTGAAGGTGCTCTACTTAAAAGAAACAGAGGGTATTACTTGTAAGTAAGACATACAGTGTATAGTGACATTGAAAAATCAATAATCAAATTATGTAATGTATGCATATATGCCAACTCTCCCAGCTTATGTGGGAGTACCAGATATGGCTTGAATATACTGGTCTCCCATATTATTCACCCAATCTCCCAGATAAAATCAACTTATGAGCTCTTCTTGCTTCAGTTTGAAACTCAGCCCATTTTCCCAAAGTTCAAAATAATATGTTTTCAATCCAATATAGTATGGTTCTTGCATGCAGTATTTTGGCATGTATTTCATCACTTACAAAGATTATAATATTTTTGTCAATCTTGCCTTGGAGCAACTTTTGGTGGTCTCTTTTATACCTTATATGTAAGACTTCATATAATGTCTAACCTGCGATCATGCCCTCCCTATGTTGGAGTGGGGGTGCTACTCAACAGATAGAATAAATAAATCTTTGGACCTCCAGATATCTTCAGGGGGGTATCTTCATTAATGGGTTATTTAAGAAGACATTCAGATGCTTTTCTAGTCTACGGTAAATGCTTACGTGAAACTGTTCACGATAAATGGTGTTTACCAAAAAGTGTCCGGCAAACTGAAAATGGCTTAGAATGCGGCTATACTCCGTTTAAATAACTGTGCCATAGTCTTTAGATTTTACATCTTGGGAGATTGGCATGTCTGTGTATTGTCGTTCTAATTTTGCTAAATAAGTTGGATCTTGTTTACTGTGGGTAATGTCGACCGAGATATTGGTCGATATAGCGGTCGACACTCGGTCAATAGTCGGTCGACACTCGGTCGACAGTCGGTCGACATAGCGGTCGATAGTCGGTCGAGACACGGTCGATAGTCGTTCCAGATGTGTCTCGGCCGATATAGCTTTTCGTTCACCGACACTTCGCCGACACTTTGCCGATAGTTGGTTGATAGTTGGTCGATACTTGACCGATGTATCGGTCAGTAATTGGTCGACACTCGGTGGATGGTCGGTCGACACTTAGCATTTCCTACATTTTTTGGCTTGGAAAACAAGAAATTAGAAAGCATTTTCTAGCTTGGACCTAACCGTTTTTTTAAATTGTGCTTCTGCTTTTTTAATTTCAAACTTCAATGTACTTAGCCAAAATTCCGGAATAATAGCTATTAGTAATTTATCTAGCCTTTTCTTTTAATTCATGTGAGCGGGATTTAGCCTATCTGTATCGATGCCCACCACCTTTTCGCAGACGTTTCCTCCCCTGGTTTTTTTTAGGGATGGGGGTGTCTCGCTACGCGTAGCCGGCTAGAATTGAATCATGAAGAAGTCGGCTAAGTGAGAATGATAGGCCTTCATGCAGCTTCTTGTTATGTGATTTATTCCCACCGTGTGAGGTCTATATCTGGCTGATTTTTCCTATGCCGAGAATTTTTCAACCGACTCAGAACTACATTGATGAAAAAATGTATTTACAGTTCATTTTTTTTAACTTGTTTTTCCTTAACAAGTTAAGATAATATTAATGTTAACGCGGCGCATACTGTTTTCCTTTTATTCAGATGACCAAAAGTGACTTACCATTCAATATTAATTTCTGTATACGCATTGTGGCTGGCCTCCCGTAGTACATACAACAAGAGGAGTTGCTAACAATCAACACGAACGTCCCAAACGTAGTTTATTCACAGGTCCTCGGTACAACACATTCTTTTTACTCCTTAGTTCTTGGATCCTGAGTCCCGAGATAACAATCGTTTAGGCCGTATAATGTCCGATGGATGGCGATAACTATCCAAAAACTTGAACAACACGAGAAAGGGCTAACATGGCGGCCGCTTACTAAAATCTGGTGCGGCTGCTAAGCTTTTACAACATACCGCTGACTGCGCAGCGCTGCAGTCACATGGCTCCCCTAATTGTTGCCTAACAATTACTTAAGTTAATGTCCATACTAGACAGTTAAACAAAACAAATGTTCATAAAGGCGGTCACTTGTGTCTTCTACACCTGTCGGGGCGACTTCACTGAGCAGTTGGCTCCTCGTTGGGGAATTCCTCGGTCTCCCTGCTGCTATCACCAACATCCGCTTCATCTGCAGAGGGTACCAGTAAGACTAATTTGTGGATTGGTCTATCCAGGAACGTAGATGGCTTTCGACGTCTGCCTTGGTTGTCAAGTTCTCCATCAGCTTTCACAATTTTGACTTTTCTGATACATCCGTCTTCGCTAGGGTAGACTTCTACGACTCTAGCGAGTGGCCATTGGTTACGTGGTCCTTCGTCTTCCTTGGATACGACTACATCTCCAACTGATAGATTTCGCTTTGGATACATCCACTTGTTACGAGCCTGCAGGCTATGAAGAAACTCACGGCGCCATCTAAGCCAAAATTCGTTCGCGAGATATTGTACTCGGCGCCACCACTTGCGGGAATATAGATCTGCTCGCTGGAACCTTCCAGGCGGTGGAAGTACAACTTTAGCTTTCAAGGTAAGTAAATGACTGGGCGTAAGTGGTTCTGGTGCCTCTGGGTCATTTAAGTCGTTCGTAGACAAGGGTCTGGAATTAACAATACACTCTGCTTCAGTCATGAAGGTTCTGAACGCTTCGTCGTCCAACTGTGTGCCAGCGCTCAGAAGTAACGTCTCCAGTGCACTACGAACAGTTCGGATTAACCTTTCCCATGTGCCACCCATGTGGCTGGCATGAGGTACATTCATCTGAAATGGTATCCAATCACATCCGTTCTCCACTAAGTACTCTTGCACCCGGTTCTGATCCAGTTCTTCTAAGGCAGCTTTTAGCTCATTCTTCGCTCCTACAAAGTTTGTACCCTGATCACAGCGGAGCTGTCTGACTGGACCGCGTCGGTTGAGGAAGCGACTAAGTGCGTTGATGAAGGAACTGGTACTTAACGAGTTGGCTGTCTCCAAGTGAACACCTCTGCTGGCCATACAGGTAAAAATAACTCCGTAACGTTTAACTTCACTCCTCTTTTCCTTGATCGGGAAAGGTCCAAAGAAATCTACAGCACAATACGAGAAGGGGGCCGAAGGTTCAACTCGATCCACAGGCAAATCGGCCATCTTCTGAATTTGCAGGGGGCCGCGCATTTTTCTGCATGTAACACACTTGGAAATACAATTTGACACTGCTGACGATCCACCAACAACCCAGTAGCCTCTCTGGCGCAACTCATTTTGGGTGATACCTCGTCCCATGTGGTTCACTTTGGCATGCCAGAATCGAATCAGCAAATCTGTAATATGACTTTTACGAGGAAGTATCACAGGATGCTTCGTTGCAAATGGAAGGTTAGCTCGTCTCACGCGGCCACCAACGCGGATAACACCGTTTTCATCGAGAAATGGATCCAAACGATATAAGCAACTAGACTTCTTGACGGCTAGATTTCTTTCTCTTGCGATCTTTCTAGTAGTAAGCTCTCCAACTTCCTTAAGTTCCTTTAAAACTTGCATCTCGTCATGGAAATGTTCACGTTGAACAACCTTAAGAACTTCCCTCTCTGCTGCGTGAAGTTCTGTAAGTGTGACTGATACCTTCGGTAATGGTCTGATGCTCTCACCACCCGTTTGTCTCGTCAACTTCACTTCTCTACTTGCCAGTTTGCTCTTCAGTCGTAGACACAAAGCTATTGCCTTCAGCACATGCTGCCAGCTTGACATGTGGCGCAAACGGCTTGACGTTAACGGTTCAGGGGCTTGAGTAGCTCTGCTCTCTACACGAGATGTGAAAACGGCTGCTTTCCTTACTTCAGGATCACTTTCGGTCACTTGAAATTCTTCTATCTTCTCAGGCTGGAAAGTTCCACTCTTCCAAAGAAATAAGGGTCCAGTTAGCCAGTTGGTTCCTTGTAATAACTGTGACGCTGTAAGGCCTCGCGAGGCATGGTCAGCAGGATTAAGTTCAGTGCTGACATACAACCAAGAACTCGGGTTAGTGACGTCACGAATCTGCTGCACACGATTTGCCACATACACATGAAACCTCTTAGCTTCGTTGTTAACATAACCAAGGACGATTTTGCTGTCTGTCCAGAAATGTTCCTTAATGTCCGTGTAAGACAATTCTCGACGAAGAAATTCACTCACGTTTGCTGAAACAGTAGCTGCAGCCAATTCTAGCCTCGGCACAGTGATTTGCTTTAACGGGGCCACTCTAGATTTCCCAATGACAAGGGAACAGTACGCCTTGTCCTCCACATTGATTAGTCGAAGGTACAAGCACTGTCCATAACCCTCTACACTAGCATCTGAGAAATGATGCAACTCGCTGGCTTTGACCTGCCCAAAGTTCTCCGGCTTAAAACAACGTTGAATTTGCAGCTGATCGAGATTCAGAACATCCTGACGCCATTTCTCCCAATGAGTATACAAACTCTCTGGAATTGGGCTGTCCCAATCAAGCTTGTCTCGGCACATTTGCTGCAAAACTTGTTTTCCTTTCAAGGTAACTGGGGCAACGAAACCACTAGGATCGTAGATTGAACTGATTGTGGAAAGTACGCCACGTCGCGTTAGGGGACGGTCACGCAGCTCGATGCGGAATTGAAAACTGTCATTCTCAATGCACCACACTACTCCTAAGGCACGTTCTAAGGGCAGTGGATCAACCTTCAAGTCTAGCTCCTTTAATCCTTTGGCGCGATCTTCGGCCGGAATCTGTTCAAGAACTTCTCTTTTGTTTGATGAAATTTTGTGCAGTCTCAGGCCGGCCTTGGCGCAAATGCCTTGACTTGCTTTTATCAGTGTAACAGCTCGCTCCACGGTAGGGACTGATTTTAGTCCATCATCCACATAAAAGTCCTGTCGTATAAACTCAGCAGCTTCTTCACCAAACTCTTTCTCCCCATCATCTGCTGCTCTCTTCAGACCAAAATTTGCGCAGCCAGGTGAACTACCAGCACCGAAAAGATGAACCTTCATCCTATACTCAGTCACTTCATTTGCAGGATTCCCATCCTTCCACCACAAAAAGCGCAGGAGATCTCTGTGTTCCTCTGACACCATAAACTGATGAAACATACTCTTAATGTCAGTCATAAACGCAACATTTTCTTGTCTGAATCTGCACAGGATCCCCAGAAGAGTGTTCATGAGGTCGGGTCCTTGTAACAAGTGATCGTTCAGGGACACCCCTTCATACTGGGCCGAACAATCAAAAACAACCCTGATCTGGTCTGGTTTTTTTGGGTGGTAAACACCGGTGTGTGGTACATAGTTAACCATTCCATCCTGAACTCCATGGCGGTCCGGTGGTACCTCTTCTGCACACAAAGCAATCACATCTTTCATGAATAAGCGATAATCTTCCAGAAACTTGGGGTTTCTCTTAAACCTTGCTAAAAGTTGGTGCCATCTCTTGACAGCTAGTTCGCGGTTGAAGGGTAGAGACGGTTTGTCTGTCTTCAAAGGGAGAGGCATCTCGTAGTGCCCATCCGATCTCTTCACAATACCATTCTCAAGGATGTTGAGGAATCTCCTGTCTTCAGCTGAACAGGGCTTGGTATTTGCAGAACTTTCTGTAAAGTCTGACTCAAGAATCTTAATAATCTTCTGTGGGTTGATAATCTCTTTCACCTTTGTCGTAAAGGCAAAGTGTTCATGGGTTTCTTTGACCATCACCTTGTTGCACACTCCTTCCTTATGGTTGGCTTCACCTGTAGATTTGCACACCTTGCCGATTATACCCCACCCCATTAAAGATCTTTGGCCGTAAGGGTCGTCTTCACCTCCCACTAGGACTTCTCTGGGTCTGACGATACTAGGGCAATTATTGCCAATCAGCAAGGAGATTTCCACACTTGGATTGTAGGGCATGAGCTCGTCAGCAATAGGACACAGATGTTCCCATTTCCGGGCAACACTGGCCTTTGGAATCTGCGACCGACTGGCTGGGATGATATCTCGCTTGAACATCATGGGTAGCTTCACAGCATGCTCCCTTCTAAAATCCAACACCTCAACTCCACAAATACGGTTGCTTGGTACATGTACATTTCTCTCTTGCACTGTTGTCAGCAGCAAGTCGGTTGGTGGGCCTTGCAAGTCCAATTTTTCACACAAACTTTGCGACACAAAACTCACATTGGACTGGTCATCTAGCACTGCATATTGTAAGACTTCTTTACTGGGTTGGCTAACTTGTCTAACCCAAACAGGTACAATCATGGCATGATCCGAGCCGCCCTCTTGCTCTGGGATGGTACAAACATTTGTACAGTTCGTAATACTTTCCTTGGGAGTTTTCTGAATATGGAGACATGTAGGGTGATTTCCAGAACACGTGCGACATTTAAGTCTGTTCTTACAGGAGGATACTTGATGTTGACTGCTAGAGGCACATCCAAGACAAAGAAATTTCTTATAGAAGAAGTCCTTCCTTTCCTTGTGCGGCTTCTCTGCAAACTTTTTACACTCGTCTAGCTGATGTTCTTCCTTGCAAAACAGACATACTTCGGTCTTTTTCTTCTCGCTCCTCCCTTGCGAACAGGTTGGGGGTCTCTCCTTTTCACCTTGACCCTGGGCAGTCACGTTCTTGCTTGGATCCAATACATGAGTTTCGAAGGAAAAGGCCTCCTCGCCTTTTGGTGAGCGTCTGAATGGTCCTCTAGGCCTAACAAACTCTTTGGTTTTGGACAGCTCCTCAAGTTCGGGAATGTTCGCTCTCTCTGCACACTCTTTCACAAATGAAGCAAATTCAGAGAAGGTAGGGTAAGTACCATTTCCTTTTGAGACTCTACACTGTTGTACTATTCCTCTCCACTTATTCTGAATTTGAAATGGCAACTTGTTTAGAGTTTTAACGTTCTCCTTCGCAAAGTCTAAGACAGCAAGACTAGGAGTAGTTTCTCTGGCGGCAATTATCTTTTGCAGGAAGTCAGAAAGATCTCTTAGGGCCTCCGCATCTCTTACGCCAATCTTAGGCCAGTTCTCCAGTTTGTTCATAAAGGCTGTCCCTACTACATTGCAGTTACCATACCTTTCCTTTAACAACTTTCTCGCAGACTGATAGGCATCTTCAGTACCAATTAACATATACTGATCAACAACTTGTTTGGGCTTTCCTGAGATGTACTGATGTAGGAAGTTCAATTTTGTCTGCGCGTCCATTGGTTTGGAATCAATAAGGGCACTGAAGGAACTGTTCCATGTAGGATACTCCAAAGGATCTCCACTAAAAACTGGGATTGAAATCTTAGGCAGTTGCCCTGAGATTGCTAGTTGCCTGTTCACTAGGTTCTGCTCCATAGTAGCTGCCACCAACATACTACTTGTTTCCACTAATTTGTCCATACACTTTTCTAAGACGACAGAGTGTGGTTGAAAGGGTGTGGCACTGGGGCTTAACGTACTGTGCACTCCATTTTCTACACGCGGAAGACTGAAAGTGGGTTGGGCTCCACTTAACTGAGTTGAAGAGTAGATAGGTTCTTGCTGACCAGGAGAGAGATCACTCTTACTTGTGACTGGAATTGAATTAAGGAATTTGTCCATGTCCTTGACTTTATCAGCGGGGGGAATCGAGTTTAGATCCTGATCATCAAACAGTTCTACTTTATCTGCTGACATGCATACATTAAGCTTTGCTTGATTCTGAGCAAGTTCACTTTGTAATCTTAGCTCTTCCAACTTTCTTTCTTGTTCTAATTTGGTCAACTCAGTCTTTCTGTGTTCTAATCTCAGTAACCGTTCCTTCTCTATATAGGCCAGTTTAGCCTTTAAGGCAGCTTCCTCCTTTTGTAACTGAAACCTATCTTCTTCAACATTATCATTGGAACTTATTTTTGACCTACTACTTTTCTTGGATGCTCGACTGGACCTTTTGGATGCTTCAGAGATTGAATCATCCACGTGGTGTTCGACAAATTCCAGAAACTTTATCTCTGATCTAATGTCACACTCAAAATTTGACCATTCTCTGCCAACTTGATCAACCATTCTTTCAATATTTTCCACATTCTCATCTGGGTTCGCAAAAACCTTAATCTCTTCAACCATGTCTTGAAATTCGCAATACAAAATCTGAGCTTCGCTGAATTCTTTCTTAAATTCTACTAGTTTAGTTGACTGACCTCGCTTCAGTAGAGTACCTCTCATTCGCTTCACCAGTTCACATTTCTTAGTTTTCAAGTTACTTGTTCTCAAGTTGAGTTGATACGTATACCCTTTCTCCGTCAGGAAACGCTTCCTTGATTCATCAGTTTCTTCTTCCAGCGCCACATTGACCTGGTCTTCGGGTCTTGCTTCTTTGTTGACGGACATGACTGCTACACGAAGATCGTCAAACGATTGTTATTGTGGCTGGCCTCCCGTAGTACATACAACAAGAGGAGTTGCTAACAATCAACACGAACGTCCCAAACGTAGTTTATTCACAGGTCCTCGGTACAACACATTCTTTTTACTCCTTAGTTCTTGGATCCTGAGTCCCGAGATAACAATCGTTTAGGCCGTATAATGTCCGATGGATGGCGATAACTATCCAAAAACTTGAACAACACGAGAAAGGGCTAACATGGCGGCCGCTTACTAAAATCTGGTGCGGCTGCTAAGCTTTTACAACATACCGCTGACTGCGCAGCGCTGCAGTCACACGCATGGTCGTCTTTATTTTGAACACAATATAAATATAAAGCGAAAGGACAGAGCAAAAGGACAGGATAATGTAATGATAACGTATGAGTATTTTCCTTGCTGTAAATTGAAGTCATTCCCACAATAAATGAATGTGTTCAGTCTGCTGGATATTTTTGTCACCTTCCTCGGCACATTATCAGCGCGTTTTATCAATAAGTGATTGTTAAACAAAGGACTGTTCCCGTCTTCAATGCAGAAATATATAGGTTTAATTTGTGGTCTCTGCACAAACGAGAACTTGGCGTGATGAAGCAGGTCAAAGCCCGATAATAAAAGATGTGTATTCCACGCTCTTAAAGCATGTCATCAACTGCCTTTTCCTATTCATTATTCGTCCACTTCGGGACTGCGGGAGCAGTCATTTCACTCGTCCTTATTAAGTATTCTTCGACTGCAGGACCACAGGAGCAGCAGATTCAACTTAGGCTGAGACAGGTTCTGTTTAACAGCTAAAACTCAGACGATCGGAGATGATACAAACTGGAAAAAAAAATGGTTATCATGTCCTTAGTTCCCAGTGCTCTTCGGTTCCCTTCATAGAGTAATCGCGCCTCGCACTGCCACATGTTCCCCCATCGCATGATAACAGTAATTAATGACGTCTTTGCTAAAAAAAAAAAGCCATTGGACTCACCTGATAAATTAACACACGACTGATATTCGAACGACAGTTGACCGATATACCACCGACAGTTGACTGATATACCACCGACAGTTGACTGATATACCACCGACAGTTGACTGATATACCACCGACAGTTGACCGACATATCACCGACATATGACCGATAGTAAGTCGAGGTGCTTCGTCGAAATATCGACCGATACTCGGCCGATAGTCTATCTCACTATCGACCGACTATCGACCGACTATCGACCGACTATCGACCAACTATCGACCAACCATCGACCGACTATCGACCGACTATCGACCGACTGTCGACCGACTATCGACCGACTGTCGACCGCTATATCGACCGCTATGTCGACCGCTATGTCGACCGATATCTCAGTCGACATTACCCACAGTAAACAAGATCCAATAAGTTTTGCAAATATAGATGAAGTAAGCAAAATCACAGCAAAAAGCATCTGAAAGGGCAAAGGCAACTTAACGAAAGCATTGTGCAAGCATGAACGTTATTTTTTACTTTCTCTTCGGTTGAGTTGATGTTTGCTGTGTTTTCACCCCCTAGTGGTCATAGGGGCTGATGATCACTCTGTGCTGCTTATAAATACTGCTCTTTAACTACTCAACCATTTGCCAATAACCGCAATATCATAGTTCCACACAATCAGTTGATTAGTTGAACTATACAATGAGAATACCAAAGCTAAGTGATAACAAAAGGAAATTTGAAACCACCGCACGAGGAAATCGATTTGGGAGAAAGACCTCATCAAGCTAACTGTGTTTTTGGTGATTGTTATTCAGTGAACAAAATGGGTCACCTTCTGAAGCTAGCCGATGAGTACGATGTACAGGGTGTGCTTGATCTCTGCATAAAGTGCCTCCAAGATGTGCCAAAGTCTGAGGGGAATGTGGTTAAGATTTTCTACCTGGCAACGGACACATTGACAGCAAGTGAGGATTGTAGGCTTGATGGTGTTCGTGATGAGTGTGAAATCCTCCTCAAAGAAATGGACCTGGCCAACATCACTGCAAAGAGTGATTTTAAGAAATTGAACCGAGACAGCATGGAGAGAGTTTTTGTCAAAAGAACTGAACGTCTAGAAACTGTTATAAGGGAGGTTTACCCTCAGTTGGTTGGGTTAGTGGAATATTGTTTATACTTAAAATTAGCTTCTTCGTCTGTCATAACTTGTTGCCCTCAGCATTTCCTTGGCAATAAGTCATACACAGATCTCCTTGAGCGTATCAGAAGTTGCTTTGTTTGTAAGCAAATGATTACGCAGTTAGTCACCACATCTGTTACACCTGAAAAGCAACCACAAACCCTTGCCAGACAAAGGGCTAGACAAAGTAATGTTTTCTGCTTTCAAGCAGCCGGACCTCAGCCAATTAAAGAATACGTTTATGGGGGCCAGTGCCACTTTGATGAGAAACTGGTCACGCTTCTTCAAGATATGAACAAGGTTGCGCGCCTCCCGTCTCTTTCAAGTCTTGCTTTCGGGTCCATGAGGGCTAGTTTAAGTATAAACGAAAATGTCTAGACAGAAAGTCAACATGACATTGACTCAAATCATCAGTGGGTCGAAAAATCAGTTTATGTCTTACCTTGGTAAAAACATTTGTATGGGTCTGGGGAGAGTAGGTGTATTGATAAACGGCAATAGTTCTGTTCATTTTAGACTAAAAAAGAATATATATATCTAGTCATTTGTTACTCTGAACCGTGTCAACAATTACACAAAAGCGGAGTACTGTACGGAGTAAGAGCAGGGACATTCGGAAGCTTAAGCAACAACGGCCATGAAAACGTCACTTAAAAAGTGAATTCGCGCAGTGCCTCCCCAAACATTATCGCACTTATTCCATCAATTATATTAATTGATTCAACACTAATTAATTGGACAAAATATTGGCATTTTTTGGGGGATTTGGAGATGAATTTTAACGGACTGTATCAAAGTTCAGGAAAAGAAAAAGAAAGTTGTTGTCTTGTGTTCCCTTCCTTGACGAAACGTAAAATTCGGTACTTTCACGTTGTAGTCGTGCAACGATGGCTAAGAAATGCACAAAAAAGACTGATGCATGTGCAAAATCGTTGTTTTGTTATTATAATTGCCTATTGCTTTTTTGCCGTTCTCGTTGTCGTCACCGTCGTCGTTGCTTAAGCTCCCTATATATTTATTAGCACCTTAAATACAAGAATAAGTTTCTGCTAATAACCTATTATAGCTGTAGTTTGTGTTGTCCATTAACCAAATACACGTTTTTATTGACTAGTAGCAATTTCTTTTTCACTGATGTATTTTAAAGCCACAAATATGAAGAAGATGAAGTCCTGCTGACAGCATTAGTTCCCTCTTTACCGTAAAAAGTGTACCAGAGTGCGTAATTTCATGTTAGATGCTTTTCTAAAATATGAAAAGGTACTACTTTGTGAGAAATACATGTAATTCTTTTACTTGGTCATTGCTAGAGGTTAGGAATTTTTGATGCAATCGATCGATGGTGTAACGATTTTAGAAATATATAATCACAAGTTTCAGGGGCACCCAACAACTGCCTCTCCTAGGATTTTCGAACATCTAAAAAATGGTATAATAGCCCATTTTTAACGGATTTTTACCCTAAAAAGATCACCTACAATTTTCGGGACCCTTTTTTTAGCTAAAATTTTCGAAAAGGTAAGTTTTGATCCCTATAATTTTCGCATCACTAGACTTTCGGCTAGGAAATCCGAACAGATGAAAAATTTTTAGGGGATAAAAATATGCCTATATCTACCTTTTAAATGCTAAAATACGTTCAACAATGCTATGTTTAAGTGGTTTTGAACTATATTCTTGTTGGGTGCCCCTGAAGTTTGTATTCCGATTGTAATGCAGGTACGTTCTCTGTTATTAAAGAAGACTGATATAGTAGTGTCGACTTTTTTTTTATCAGGGCCCACGCAGGGGGGAGGACCCGGGGGCTCTGCCGATCCCATCCCCTCACCTTTTGCACGAAATATGAAAATTTATTTAAAAAAGTTCTTCACTTAATACGGTTTTTTAGATACTAGACCAAGGATTGGGTTTTTAACACATGTCCACATAGTGTATAATATAGAGTAGAGTGAAAAGATGTAAAAAACTTCATTTTGTAAATATAAACACAGCAGAAGTGCGTTTATGTGCTCCGAGTATTTGCGATTTTTTGCGCCTTCATTTCATGGGTATCATGCATTCTACCACTTGCCGGTACACCGAGGGAAAAATCCGTTCGTCACGTGGTGCTTTCCCTAAGAGTACAAAAGGGGTGAAGAGGAGAAATGTGGCCTTTTTGACGGTCATTGGGCCTCTGTTCGATCTGTGTGGGAGAAAGTTGCCAAAATGGAAAAATGCCTTGAGACTGCGGTTAAAATCGCTGCTTTAATTAATTTCAGCATAATTTACACAATAGCGCAAAAAATCCGTGTAACGGGCGTTATTGAAGCCATTTTCCTTTGTGCCTGCGAACAGTGGCTGCTTTTTCTCGACACTCGGAGCATGTAGAATATAAGTAGCCTCTGCCTGCATGGGGTCAGTGTTTGGATAACCAGCCTGCGGGCAGCAGAGCCTCCTAGCTTTCGGTGTCTTCTTGAGTGAGGAGGAGAGTCCTCAAAAATCGAACAAGCGGGAAAAGGACTCAGCAGAGAGGGTATTGGATAACATACCCTCCGATAAAACATGGAAGTTTGGTTATTAGTCTGATCTGTTCCCAGAAATGATGGAGTTAAGTTGCGGAAATCACGAGTCGAAGTAAGAAAGTATTATTTTTTTGTTCCTTCTTCTTGTATCAGTTATACTCGAGCTCTATTGGACGTACATAAAGATCAAGTTATCCTGTATCGTGCAGCCATTATCTCGGACTGGAGTTATACATGATGAGGTAAATACTCGAAACGTACGGAAGTAAGTTTTAACACTGCACATCTAAGCTGATATCGAACACAACCCTGTAACCTTTCATAATAATAAGCAGCCATAAGCACCAGCATGCTGGTGCGACTTAATGCAGTGCTTTACAAAAAGTAACATGACCGTCCGGTTGAATTGAGTGCCTCAAAGATATGCCAAAGTCTGAGGAGAATGTCCTCCAAATCAAAATTACCTCGAAAACTGAAAAAAAGGACGGGAAATCTTAGGGCCAATTATATTATATATTACATGTAAAAAATCAGTGGACAATTAGCCTCACCTATACTCCAGCGTCGGCACATTCAGTGGGCATAGATACAGGACCTGTTTATAAGCGGAGGATTTTTAGTACCCAAATGCTTAAGTCTGGTCTGCGCTACATACCTTATTGGAACAGTTGCAGTAAACATTGTTTACATATCAGGATTTATAACTTGTTTGTACTGAAATGAACAAAACTGTCACAAACGATTGCCATCAATAGCCATTCCCCGAGACTTGGTTCATAATCGTCATCAGGCCTTAATTAAGTAATGCCATGATAAAAAAATGTTACATTTCGACACTGCTGGTCAAAATGCGCTTGGTTAATCCTGGTTAATTCCGGTAGTCATTATTCACTCAAAATATTATGCCGTTTCTTTTTGCCTCCAATTCTCTGGCTAATTCTTCATACCCAACTAGCGCTTACCACATTTGGAAGCTGCGAGCAACTTAATTTACGTGGATTTCAACTTATAGACTTTGCGATCACTCCTTTCTTACCGAAGACTTGTCCCGACCGGCGGCCAAGGCTAATAGAAAACTCTCGCACCAGGGCGGGATCTAGGGGAGGGTGTAGGGGATGCGCACCCCCGTGAGATGACCTGCGGATTTCTAATACAACTGGTATTCTGCAAAAAAAAAAAACTATGCGGTTTATTGGTGTTGAAGTAGAGCAAGAGACGAGTGCACCCCCTCCTAAAAAAATCCTGGATCCGCCACTGCGCACATTGTACGTGTATACCCTTACATTCACATTCACGTAATTGCTGTGACATTTTAAAACAATTGTTTGCAGAGTAGTCAAATAAGCTTTAAAAATTTTAGTTTCCAATCTGAAATAAAAGCTGACAGTAACAAATTGTTCAAAACAAGGACAAAAATGTATAGGGGGATATGTTAGAAAATCAATAGCTAATTCTTTTATGAGTAAACGAAGTTTAAACTAAATAGCCTGCGGCCCTGCCTTACCTACAAGTGCGATGTCAATAAATCATCGGACTAGACTGCAAAACAGTCCGTATTCAGTTGCGTATAGGTCCGGAGTGCGGCTGAAAACGGAGAGCGACACTGGGGAGAGACGAAGAGGCTGGCGCGCTTCGTGCGCGTGAGGACTGTCGCGCGTGAGGCTCTTTCGCTACTCTTACGATACACTGAACCGATTTAAAGGAAAAAAATCCACTGTTGGGCAGTCTATCATCGGACTGGCTCGAAGCCAGCCCTGACCACCTCAAGAAAGACAATCACCTCCTCCATCTCAACGGGAAAGTTATTCCAAAGAAATGCACCAGAATAGCTGAATCTATTTTTTCCTTCAGTGAGCAGATACACTGTACCACTGTACACATTCCTTGACCGAATTAAACTACGTACTCACCTCAAATTAGCCTTCCTGAGGGGGGAAACTGTATCTGTAGGAATAGT
>NC_133201.1:44651541-44679041 GCF_958299795.1 Porites lutea | reverse complement strand
CAAGTGAAATTGTTACAGTTATAAGTTCAAATTCTTCATTCATTTCCTTCTGGAGGTCTTTCCGAGGAATCTTCTGAGAAGTTCTATGGACTCTTAAACTAACACAGTCTCAGGTGGGTATCGTTGGATTAAAAATTGTTAATTCGTTAAATCGCATAAATCGCTGCATAAAATTCACAGTAGAAAACGGAACAGATTTGATACTCCTGAATTTTGTTGTATTTTTTACCGCTTTGTGGACCTTTTGACACTTAATACTTTAACTCAGCTTTATTTTAAAAAATGTATACACATTTCAGACCAATGATGTATCAAGAAGTTACCGAATAATTAAAGGTTTGGCGCCTACCGTAATTCGCATTTGGTTGTGCTTCGGTCAGAGGTCACGTTTTTTCGTCCGTTTCTAGTGTAACATTTACATTTGCTTCGCTTTGTCAGCGCTCGTGATTTCATTTACCCAAAAATTTTATTTCGCTAATTTGAAGAAAAAAGAATGCTCTTTCAGACTAAACAAGCCTTGGTGTTCAAAGCCATGTACCAATCCGCTTTTTTAGCTCGTGAAAAAGTGCTAAATTTTGACGGTTGATTAAGCGATTTTGAGTCAACAACTTTGAAAATTTCTTAAAAAATCTCTTGTTGACCAAATCGCGAACTAATCAGTTAAAATTATAGAGGAAAGATAGTAAAAACGTGAAGTGTCATTATATTCTAGTAGCCAACTTTATTTTAAAATGTACGAGTTACAGAATATGACTCTAATTTCGCATGATTTTTTCCCATTTTAGGCCTCCGGAAGAAAAAAATTCGTTAAAAAAAATATTATTCACTCGATCGTACTTAAACCAACGATTTTGTAACTAGGGCCCATAGGGCTTTATTCTGGCTGAGTTTGAGGCCAGGTCATTTTTTGACTATTTCCACGTCTAGTTGATATTTACGCGGAGTCGCTCTTAATTATTTTCGGTGGCAAAGCGAGCGAGAGAGCGGGAGCTTCGCCCTGGAGCCTGTTACCGGAACCGGAAACGTGAAGCGAAAGACTTTGAGGAAGTCCATGTATTTAGTTGTCCAACCAAGCCTCGACCTTGATCGTTTCATTGTATATTCACTGGAGCGGAATTAGCGGAAAAATAATATATACTCGTGAATTTTAGTAAGGTTGCATCTTCGACAAAACTTGTTAACCAGCCTTACCACGTGTGTAGTTTCCTGAAAAACACTTCTCAGAACGAAGAAGTCATTCTAGGAAGTGTATTTAATTTCCCGGACGTGTATTCAATTCTCGGAAATGTATTTAATTCTGGGAAATCACTATGATTGTAATGTGCTCCGAATTCCTGCTAAGAGTTTATTATTTTGTTCTTTGATACGGTAGGTCACACATCGCTGCAGATACAGGCAATTGGCGACAACTTTGTGGGAACTGGACTTAAACTAATCATTTCGTACTCTCTTTTGTTTATTGTCTTGCTTCAGCATTATTAATTTGGAGAGAGAACAGAACTTACAATGGATAATTTATCCAGGCCAACGTTACTGTATGCGACAGAACCAAGTGAAAGCGGAAGTGATGGAGAAACAGGTATGTTTTGATGTGTGTGCTTAGGTAACTGATAGCAATAACGTTTTATAGTTTTGTTGGGAGGGCACTGAAGTTCGAATGAGAGTCGGTCCTAAGTCGTTTCTGTCTAAAAGTTTCAGCATCGTATTGTCTAATAAAAGAAACACCTGCTCAAAACAAATATCTAACAAATTTATGGTCAATGGTTCAGTGTGTACTATTGAGTTTATATTATTTTCTTAGCAATCAAGTGCAATTATTCAACAATTATTCCATGAGTGCGCGTTGGATATGAGATGGTAGCTGGCAAACGAGGCGCGTAGCGACGAGTTGGCTGTAATCATCTCATATCCAACAAGTGCGAGTGGAAAAATTGTTTTGTTAAAAACGCCTACAAAATATCGAGAATTCTTCCCCACTTTGTTAGTAAAAACATCCAATTTTCAGCTTGTTTTTAATTTTGAGCAGACGAGTACAGTAACCACATTTGGAGAGCATGGTATAATGGCTCATATACCACGATGGCTAAGCCAATCAGAGCTCTAGAATTGTATTATCCAATGATTCAGTTTTCCAGATGTAGTTGATCAAAAGCATATAACCACGAAGCGTCCCTTATCTGATAGAACCATGCTAAGGATTTCTAGCCAACGTAGCCGTCCAATCAGAAGCAGGAAATCTTTTTTTGCCCAAATACGGAATCAGGGAATTCAAGGCTAAAAACGCTCAAGGTGATGTTACACGGGGACGATTCGCAACGACGATTTTTAGCGCAACACAGGGTTGCAAAGTTGGAACAATGTTGTAACTACTCAAAACAATGTCGCAACGCTGTGTTAAGCTAAAAATCGTCGGTGTGAATCGTCTTGTGTCACATCACCTTTATACGTGTATGTCTACGACCGAAACAGCCGAAAGAAATCGTTTCGTGGCGTAACAGATAAAGTAATTAGCCTGCTATTAAATGTAACCCTGGGAAAACATAAATAGCCACAAAGTTAAGTGGTATGGCTTGAAAACATCGACCAGCGACGAAGTGCTGGACAAGGATGTTTACATTTCTTCACGATATCGCGAAGCCTCTCGCCGAAATCATCAATATATATCAAGAGACTATAAAGGGGACAGAGAGGGCATCCCCCATATACACCCTATTCCATAGGTAATTCGTCTCGAGTTATTTTTAGAATCGGGATAAAGTTGCCTCGCGCGAGGCGTGGATGCTTCGTGGAGGTTTCGCATGACCAAACGCCGTGCAAAACAGGTCGGGCGAGAGGCAATGAAAGCGTAAAAAGGATCGAGAGCATTCCTGAATATTGAAGCGAAATGAGTCGGCGCTCACCTGGGAAAAAGGAATCGCTGGACTCTTTGACAACCCGTGAAATCAGTTTAACTCAAAGTTGTCGTAACCTCAGTGCTTTAATAAAATGAGAAATTTCGCCGCTCTATTGAAACCGGTCGTTTGTACAATTTAGGGAGTTTAAGATCCAACGACGCGGACGACAACTAGAACGTCAAAAAAACAATAGGTTTAATTAGCAAAACAACAACTTCGCACGTGCAACACACTTTTTTATTCATTTCTTTCCAGTTTTTGCACGACTACGACGTGAAAATGCCTAATTTCGCGTTTTATGGAGGACGTAAATAAGCAACGATGAAATTTTATTTCTCTTTCTGAGCTTGAATATGGTCCCTTGAAATTCAGCTTTAGGAGGGTTCTCCTACAATTGACAAAGTAAGTGGGTAGGAATAATCGCTATAAAGACTGAAAAAAATAAACATCAAACCAGAAATTGCTCTCTTCAAACTGTGAATTATAAATGATCCTGAGAGAATATTCAGTGTGTTAAGGATTTCCCTGCTCTACTGTTAGCTCTATACAAGAGTGGAAGGGCGACTCTTTTTTAATTTCGGTTTCGCAGACACAGCTTTCGCAGAAATCTCGCTGTAGTCGTTTTCGTCGACAAAAGGAATAGCAAAATCGCTCTCCGCGTCTTCCCCCATTTTGTTCTGCGTCATTTCGTGAAGGACGCGTGGCTCTCAGCGTGGGTCATCCACGCGGAACACATTCGCGCTATGTGATTGGCTGTTGTCTAATCCCCCTTGAGATCTGTGGTGTTAAAAATAACTCGAGACGAATTACCTATGGAATAGGGTGTATATAACAGGAGGGCATTTTGCATGCGCATGCGTGAATCCGCTGAACGACAATAGCGTAGGCGCAACAAATCTGATGGCGGGAAATCGAAAACTCGCGCGTAAAGTTACAGTCCTTTTAAAAGCCATTTCGTTGGTGCTTTGAATACCGTACTTTCCTACAAAAAATATTCTCCATGACAAAAATCGGACGTTTTCTACGCGCGTTTTCACTTGTAGATTTTTCAGCAGTAGGTTTTCTTGGCTTTTAAATACAAGACTCAACGCCAAAAGTCATAGTCCTGTATAAGTCTGATTTTCACTGGCAAAGCAATGCATTTCTATGGTTTGATTTCCAAACTCGTGGTTTTATTTAGGGAGGAAATTCATCGTAGCAATGTTCAGCTGCTTTAAGACAAAATCCAAAAAAAAATTTACCACGCGAGGTTTATTTATTAGCGCGATGTCTCATGTTAAACTGATCGCGGAGACACGCGTTTATATATGCCACAAAACTTGAAATCTATGGGGTTTTAACAGTTTTTTGAACGTTTTCGCGGAAAAATTTATAAAAAATATTCTCCTATAGGAAGTGTATAATGGATTGAGTTTGAAGCAACAATTACAAGTACATAATCACTTGAGCATTTCATAAGCTCAGTTGCAAACAAAACGAATGCACATACTCCGAAAAAACGAACAGTACTTTTATTTTTCTTTAACTCTAAAAGATACAGAGATTTTTCCTAAGCTACTATTTTGAAGCGACTCTTGAGTAACAGCTCCTGTCTCCCACAATTGATTTCTTGTTATTAATTTATATTTGATGACAGTAGTAATCTATTCAAAACAGAGAATTGCCATCACTCCATAAATCTAACTGACGATGTTGTTCACCTTCAAAGCCTGTTTAAACATAAGACAGGAAGTTTGTTAAAGGGGTGCATATAATGCTGTTTCCTCAAAAAATAAATACTTCTGCTAAAGGACCCAAATGAGCTGGGATGCGACAACAAACATGACACAAATGGATGGATGAATTTGTCTGTTATTAATCTTTCTGTTGAGAGCTTTTTACTGTATCCAGATGAACCTCTTATGTAAGGTGTACATCATGGAAGAATTATCAAGCAAAAACTGATACGTTAAACAAGAATATGGTTCAATACAGAGGAGAGGCTGGTCTCAGTCAACATCCTTCGTGAATGAAATGTCTCACAAATTAGCATATCAACAAATGTAGTATCCACAAAATATATCATTTAGGAATAAATGCGATTTTTTTGCAACAGAAGCAAGGATTGACTGAAAAGGTGTATTGATAACGTTTCATTTCGTGCTATTTTGGGGTTGGGGAGATAGGCTAGATTTTCTTTAAAACGCCAAAATGTTATATTTATTTGCATAATGAAATGTAAACAAACAGTGTACCATCAAAATAAGGTGGAAAAAATCAGAATTCAAACCGATTGCTGTAATTTTTTTCCTTTGTATAACTAAATGAGAAAATATTCTTATTTTCTAAACACAATCTTACTCTCTTCATTATACTGATTTAAATTTATAGTTGAAGTGCGTGTATTTTATTTCTCAACGAAGACGTACCGGGGAAGAAAGCTAAAATTACTGCAGAAGGCGATTTTTCACAGCCTTCATCAAAGCGCCATTCATTCGCGGAAGTATATTTAGTTTCATTAATCATTAACTTAATCTGGGGAGAAAGGCAAGATTTCGAGATAAACAAGCCAGAGAAAGGGTGAAAAACAGTTTCACGGCAGAATGGACACTTATTTAACCACTGTATTCCTGAAACGATTAAGTTCGATTTTAGAGTTATACTATTGAGAAGAATTAAGTACCTATAGGATAATTGTTTAACGACAAACTATCATACTGACCTTTTCCTCCTGCTCAAAAAATGTGCGCGAAATGTTAGGTAGTAAAAACATTCAGCCGCCATCTTGTCTTCGATGTACTGTTTTACGAAAGGAAAGACTGTCCTCTCACGGGCGACAGCGAGGCTACAATAAACTCACTTTCATCGTAGAAATACCTCGATACCTTAAAGAACATGTTTGTGGAATGTAGCACCCAATACACGTCATTCAGCTCCAGAAAACGGCCTGCAAATGCTGGTACTGAACGTAAACAATTCACAGAAAATGCCTCTGTGGCACTTCAACAGCCCATATTGACGCATGCGCATACAAAATGCCCTCCTGTTGGTGTATATAGGGGATGCCCTCTCTGTCCCCTTTATAGTCTCTTGTATATATACATCTGCAACATTTCTGACCGACAAAGATCATCCTCAATTGCAAGCTACTATCTGCAAACCTATCTACTAGCGAAAATCTTAATCTGTAATTTTCCTGTAACTACTGTTCTCGTTCAGCAAGACCAGAATGGCGACTTCAAACAAAATGATATGGCAAGCTTTGCAGAAGCGTTGTACAAGGCGACGAAGTCGGAACAGAATCTTTTTTTATGAGTGTAGATTTTTAAATACATTCAGAACAGAACACGAACACATCAAGTATCGCAGTTCTGATTAGACGGGTGACATGCATGTAAGCTTGTTTTCGTGGGGGACAAAGAAAAGTTTTGACCTTGTTTCCTTCACGGCGCGGGAACGCTTGTCCTTTTCTGAGCGGCGACCAAGTTTTTAGGTACATTTTAGACATTATTGCTCAAGGAAAGTACGTTATTGACAGGAAATTTATGTATTTATAAATGTTTCATAGACGTTTTATAGGTTTTTGATGGAGTTTTAAAGAAAAATTTGGAAATGCGCCCGATTCAGTTGAGACAGATTTGGTGTTAATTTTTCCCATGTGCTCAACCGATTTTACATGTGTCAGTTGTGTGAACGGATCCACGATCCAGTCAGTGTTGCGTGAATTGCTTTTAATTGATGGTAAACTTATGGGTTTTCGAATAAAACTTTTCAAGAAACAATTTGTCTGTCTATTGTTTTCTGTCTATTCATTCATAACATTAGTCAGGGCTTCTGATATTTCGCGGAAAAAAAAGCAAAATTTCGCGGGATTTTCAGGGGCAAATTCGCGGAAAAATCGGCCGATTTCGCGGGATTTTCGCGGGAAAAAAGTCAAAATTCGCGGCACAATCGGCCGATTTCGGGCGATTTTCGAGGGAGAGAAGTCAAAATTCGAGAAAAATCGGCCCATTTCGCCGGATTTTAGCGGAAAAAAGTCAAGTTTCGAAGGATTTTCAGGGGCAAATTCTTAGGAAAATCGGCCGATTTCACGGGAAATTTCGGGGGGAAACTTCGCCAACAAACAATCAGTAAAAAACAGCCGATTTCGCTGGGATTTTTTGGTAAATTTGGTTAAAATCGGTCAATTTTGCGTCGATATGACCAGCGTCGGTGAACGTTTTTGTAGCAGGGATAGAGCGGTTTTCACTCGACTGTCGTAAAACCAAAACCAAAGTAAATACACTAGCCAACCAAAGGGCGTAGTAAAACCAAAACCAAAACCAATCCCTTTCGACAGTCAAGTGAAAACCACTCTAATCATTTGCTCTTTCAACAACAGTTCGCTCGAGAAATGAGCGAAATGTTAAAGCAATTAACATTATGGTTAGCGCCCAGTTTTTCGCAACGTTCATCTAAAAACGCCTGGTAGTTTTGGGACGTTGTTTACTCGTTGCAGTGGGTTGCAGTGACGAAGTTTCAAGCTAAATTTGGACGTTTGGGGTGAATAAAACCGGTCTAATAGCCAAGATAAGTATTAAATATGTTTTGCCGATATGTATTTGGAAATATTTCCGGCGGATTTCGCGGTATTTCGCGTTTTTTTGGGAATTTCGCGGGATTTCGCGGAAATACCTGAATTTCGCGGGTCCGCGACCGCGCGAAATATCAGAAGCCCTGATTAGTTAAAAACGTGATCGTGAGACACAGCATCTAAGTTCAGTTATATAAGCTAAAAGCTTAAAATTATGCTTAACTTACATTTCATTCTTCTTATTACACGCATCACTTCTGCAAAGATGCCAGCGAATTTTCAGCGAATTTTATGTACAATTTTTTGTTCTGGGTTCAGCAGCCAGAAAACTATACTAGTACCTGAAATAGTTATTCTAGATAAATAGTCAGGGGCACCCAAAGAGAATATATAGTTCTAAAACAGTTAAAAATAGCATTGTTAAACGTATTTTAGTATTTTAACGGTAGATAAAGGCATGTTTTTATCCCCTAAAAATTTTTCATCTGTTTGGATTTTCTAGCTGAAAGTCTAGTAATCAGAAAATTATAGGGATCAAAACGAACCTTTTCGAAAATTGCAGCCAGAAAAAAGGCTCCCGAGAATTCTATGTGACTTTTTTAGGGTAAAAATCAGTTAAAAATGGGCAATTATGTTCGAAAATCCTAGGAGAGGCAGGCAAGCAAGAAATTTTACGAAAATGTTCCGAAATTCTAGATCTCAAATCGTTTTCCGAACAGATATTTTCCGAAAATTGACGTTGGGTGCCCCTGGATAGTAAGTGATTTTTTAAAGATTATTTGCGCTAATGCTCAACCAAAAGCCGAACTTCAAGAAATCACTTCTTTTACGGTGCATGTCATGAGCGAGTGGTCGACCTTGCCTTGTTCGGAGGAAGTCAATCCTGGTCATTTGGGAAATAATATTCCGTTTTTCGTCAAATATTACCTAGTAAAACAGTAATTCCTTTCATTTACATCGCGATACATTTACAATCTCGCTTATCAGAAATTCTATATTAGGAAGTAAATTTTGATTGGTTCCCTAAAATCCGCAGCATTGGAACAGATTATTCGCTTCTAGGTTATATGCTTCTGAGTTAATTGATAAACCAAAAATCGATAATAGTCGATAGTAACCGATATCAGTCATCAATGAATATCGATTTCCAATACCAATCGATAGAAATCGATAAAGAAAAAAAGTTGTGACTTCCTCTAAAATCGATTTCCCATAGAAATCGATAATGATTTTTTTTTACCGATTGTCATCGATTACTATCGATTATTACCGGAAAAGACTTGATTCATTATTCGGTGAAATGTTGACCGTACAGTATTATTGAGTCATTCAGTTGTGTTATTATGCCGGATAAAATACTAAAAGAACAAAACACTAACAGGAACAAATAAAATTGCTCGTTGTTTTGATTTTTTAGCTTAAATGCAGTTCATAATAGGGAAAGAAATAGTACTGCGAAAGTAGCAGAAAACAACTCTTTGTCGCTGTGATGTAGCAACTCCATAAATATGGAGCATATTAAATAGAGAACAAAATCCAAAGGATGAAGGATTCTGCAGATCGAAGGCCTCGGTGGATAACACCCTTTTCGATCTACAGATTATCCTACGAAAGCCGAATTCAATAATTGTTTTATTATTCCTTCAAAATAATTCCAAGTATAAAAACAAGCTAAAACATGCTAACTTTGGTCGATGTAAGTTCACATCGATAATAGAGGAGTTCACGCTCATAGTTGCATCATGGGTAATCAGGGCAAGATGGCGGGAAATTCAAGATTTGTGTTAGAATTTAACGCCAGCTAATTCTTCCTGAACTCAAATATTTGATGCTTTCCCTTTGAAAAGAGTAACTTACGAGTTCAAAGAAATAATACACTAAATCTGGAGTGCAAAGAAGTCCGTGATCAGTTCTTAGAAAACCTTGATTTTCCCATACATTTTCTTTAATTTGACAGTATCAAAATTACAGAAAATGTGTGGAAAAATTGAGGTTTTCTAAAACCTGGTCAAGGACTTCTTTGCACTCCAAATTTCGTGTTTTGTTTCTTTAAACTCGTAAGTTACTCTTTTCAAAGAGAGAGCTAGCTTTGAATTCCAATACAAATCTTTGAATCTCCCGCCATCTTGCCCTGATTACCCATGATCCAACCTCTTAGCGTGAACTCCTCAATTCATCTTTATGGAGAAGTTTAGGAGATAAGGTCTGCTCAGGTCTGCAAATATACTCCAAATAGCAGATGTCGTCCGTCGAGTTGTCTTCTTGTTGTTCTTGCTATGTTTTTAGACAATATTTCGCCGTGAAACGAGTAAAATATTCCGCGACAGTTCCTCCATTTTGTTTCAACTACCAAAACACCCGAGCCTCGTCCCCAGGTTTTCTCGGTCAACGGTTTAATAACCTGCAATCAGGCTGCACTTTTGACGTCATTTTGACGTCATCGGCTCAATATGATAAAATTCTTAATCTTTCCAAAGTTGGTGAACAGCAGCTGGTTATCATGAATTGTGCGTGTGGTTTTAACCAATCAGAAACGGGGAAATATTTTGGATGAATAATAAAGTTTTTTACGTGTAAGCCGGTCTCATGTGCGTTGCTTGCCAATATAGTATGGGGCGCCAAATGTACTTTTATTATTTAGAGTGGTTATTTTTATATAACCAAAACAAGGGTGGTTATTTACAAATAACCACATCACAGTTTTATTATTTCTAAATAACCAAAACATAGAAATAGTTATTTACAAATAACCAAAACTGAAAATTGGATATTTAGCAAATAACCAAAAATTAAAAAGTGGTTATTTCTTAATAACCAAATGCGAGATGGGTTATTTATTAAACAACCAAAATGCGAGATTGGTTATTTATCAAATAACCAAAATGCGAGATTGGTTATTTATTAAATAACCAAAACGCGAAATTGGTTATTTATCAAATTACCAAAATGCGAAATTGGTTATTTATCAAATAATCAAAATCAAGAGACCTCTTGTCAAAATGCGAAATTGGTTATTTATCAAATAATCAAAATGCGAGATTGGTTATTTATTAAATAACCAAAATGCAGGCAGAATGGAAAATTGGTTATTTATAGACAAAATGGACAATTGGTTATTTAGTAAATAAACAAACATGGACGATTAAAAATCCAAAACTGTGCAAAAATGGTTATTTAATACAGAAATAGTTATTTACCTAATTTGGTCTTAGCAAGTGGCCACGTGGCCCATTTCCCCGCTCATTTCCCATAACGACTTGCAGACTTCTATTTCCAACATGGCTTCTTCTAAAAACATAGCGCCGTGAAATGCAGAAATGGCTCCGAGCTACTTTGAAGTTAGCTACTGACCGATCCAAATCTGATACATACCACTACAGACCGTTCAAACTTCACAGTCCCTATTTTTCCGTAAGATCGTCGAGATCGAGCACTTTGCGTTACGGGCAGCCATCTTGGATGAGTGTCAAAACTACTTAGGGGGTGGGGGGTGGTTTGGAAGAAAAATAGTCCCTGAGTAGTTTTGATGCTCATCCAAGGTGGCTGCCCGTAACGCAAAGCCTATTGCCACAGGATTCTCTAATAATCCTGATATTGTAGACTGAATTCTGTAGGTACTTTTGATCATTGGTCAAGCCAATCTTTGCCCAAAGAGATCTCAGGAGCAGGAAAGTAGCATTTTGCCGCGTATTGATTTACTGAAAATGTCCCGGGGAAAACGCTGGAATAGGATTTCCGAGACCCTAAATTTAAAAATTTTCTCGGGGAGCATGCCCCCAGATCCACAAGGTTGGGTCGCCTTCGGCGAAACAACTTTCCTCCCCATTTGCGTGCGAAAGGTTTATTAGAAGATACATCATTATGGGAGCTCTTAAGTGGAACGGATTAATTATGATAGAAATTATGATAACTCGAAAGAACAGACGGGAGCCAACCTTAATTCTTCAGTCAGCAAATGATGTGACCAATAAAATTGTAAAAGAAATCGAAAAGAGAGACACTTTATTTGGTATTTCATTCACTTTTTAGCAAGTACAGAATTGAATCCAGGGATCAAAAGATTTTCACGGGATCAGGGATCAGGATTTGCAACAATTTTGGATCAGGTATCAAAATTTCATGGCCAAAATGTGAGATCAGTCAGGAAAATATATACCTCGTTAAGACCCTGTTGTATAACCAAACAATGTAAAATACGATACGTTTCACGGAAATGCAAAATTATTTTTGAATATGTTTAATGTCTGAAGATTAAAGGACAAGGGAACAAATTATATTAGTTAGAAATGAATAATGTGACGGCACGACAATTCGTTGGATAATCTCTGGACTATCATGAAAACCAACTGAAGTAGATGACGGTAAGTGAAGATTAATAGAGGTACATGTAGGCGTATGAAGGTAAAAGAAGGCTAATGAATGTAGGTGACCGTGGATAAAGGCTAATGGGGGTAGATGAAGGCGGATGAAGGCTAATGGAGGAAGATGACGGTAGATGAAGGTGAAAGAAGGCAAAGGTAAGTGAAGGCCTATGTAGGTAGATGAAGATTAATGAGAAGGATGATGAGGGTAAATGAATTAGAATGACGGTGAATTAAAATAAATGAAGGTAAATGACGGAAATGAAGATTAATGAAAGCGAATGAAGGTGTACGGAGGAAAATGAAAGTAAATGAAGGTAAATGACGGAAATGAAGATTAATGAAAGCGAATGAAGGTGTACGGAGGAAAATGAAAGTAAATGAAGGTAAATGACGGAAATGAAGATTAATGAAAGCGAATGAAGGTGTACGGAGGAAAATGAAAGTAAATGAAGGTAAATGACGGAAATGAAGATTAATGAAAGCGAATGAAGGTGTACGGAGGAAAATGAAAGTGAATGAAGGAAAATGACGGTGGAAGAAGGTAAATGAAACAGATAAGAGGAAAGTGAAGGAAGTGGAAGAAGCCATGTTGGAAATAGAAGTCTGCAAGTCGTTATGAGAAATGAGCGGGATCGAAAATGGGCCACGTGGCCACTTGCTAAGACCAAATTAGGTAAATAACCATTTCTGTATTAAATAACCATTTTTGCACAGTTTTGGATTTTTAATCGTCCATGTTTGTTTATTTACTAAATAACCAATTGTCCATTTTGTCTATAAATAACCAATTTTCCATTCTGCCTGCATTTTGGTTATAAATAACCAATTTCGCATTTGGTTATTTAGAAATAACCACTTTTTAATTTTTGGTTATTTGCTAAATAACCAAATTTCAGTTTTGGTTATTTGTAAATAACCAATTTTTTGTTTTGGTTATTTAGAAATAATAAAACTGTAATGTGGTTATTTGTAAATAACCACCCTTGTTTTGGTTATATAAAAATAACCACTCTAAATAATAAAAGTACATTTGGCGCCCCATAATATAGCATCGTCATTTACAGAATATTCACTTCAAGATTTTTTCTTGTTATCGATTACTATTGATTCACCCGTATCTCGGATTCTAAATGGGTCAAACCCATATTTTCTAAATTTAGAATTACGGGTGATAGCCAGGTAAGATGATCATCCGTGCCAGCTAACATGACAAAGGCTCGTATTATCCTTATTCTGACCAATCATCGTTTAGATTAGAATGAGGCGAAAGACGATCATCATGGCGGACTGAGTTGTTCCATGATTGACCGACTTTCACCTGCGTGCCACCTTGTAGTTTACTCCCTTACGAGGAACTTGCAGTAACAGAAAAGATTTACTCATTTCCATTCTTTTTCTTCTTTCTTATCTTATCCAAGTTTCCGTCGTAGTTGCATGAAAATTGTTCAATTACGTGACAGTGCGAACTTGTTTTGATTTTATTTTGGCAGGCCATTCTACGCAATTCTTGCAGTATTATGAAACGCATTAAGCGCGGATCATTTAAAGCGACATTTATTGATAGAAGAGGGTCGAGAAGACAGGATATTTCTCTGTCCTTGAACCAGGCAAAAAATGAGGAAGCGATCAACAGCCTCAGTGCAGGTGCCTCGATGGAACCTTCTTGCAGCGCCTCATTAACGGTGAATGAGTGTACTGTAGCTGTGCCAGATTTGGATGGACCTGACGATTTTCAGCGTCACTCTGTGACCGCTCATGAAAATCGCCGCATTCAGGAGCAACTGAAATGGGAGGAATTGCGTGATAGACTTGTTTCCGTAACGTTCGAGGACTCATTTCTTCCAAAGACAGCCTGCGTTTGGTGTCAGACATCTGCTGCTGCAGTGAGATGCAGATATTGCGGCCCCAAAACTCTGTTATGTTTGGAGTGCGCGAAAAAGCTTCACGTGAATATCAACAATTACCATGTTTTGGAGTTGTGGAAGGTACAGTTGTTGAACTTAACACCAGTGGTTTGTTAGTGAGCACATAATTATGCCATGTGGAAGCTATATATTGCTCAGTTTTGATTTCGATATAGATTTCAGTCGGTCCTGGTACAGAAAAATTTCTTCACCAAAATTGTGGAGTTTTAATTATTCCCGGCGACTGTGCACCCAAAGGAGGGTTTATTTCATGAAAGGAGGATAAGCTTTCTGTAGTCTTGACTTTCCAAAAAGAAAGGAGTTTGGCTTTTTAAAGAACGTAAATTAGAGTAACTCTATATACTTTTTTGCATTTCATGAACAGGATGGAATATTTGTGCCAATTTTCCCAAATCATGGCATTTTGAACCAAGGTCACCAGTGTGCCTCTGGGGAAATTCACATCATTAACTGCATAGATGAATTTGGTATGTCATGGTTAAACATGTGAATATTTTACTCTTTGCTATTGAGACATTTGAGATGTTATTTTGCACACGCGTTTGTTCATTTATTCACATAACTCATACTGTGTTTTCTGTACTTCCTGTATTGTTCACAGGGACATAATTTTAAATGAAAAACCTCTCAGGGAAATTTTTCGATGCAATAATATTATTACTTAAAGGGAAGGGTTCATTGTTCTGTGCATGCTCTTGAATCAAAATGCTGTTTTTCTGTCCGTACATGCTGTAGCATGTCTGCCAGCAATATTATGTCATAATAAAGTTGTCAAAGAACCTATCGGAACTGTGGGTGGATTGCTTGGGTGTGAAATTTTCTTGTTAAAGTTTCGCATGTAATGCAAGCATGTGCAAATAGCTGTAAATTTATCAACTATGGAATAAAACCTTCGGATGTAAAGTAAATTCAATGTTGGTGGTGCTGGTACAATCCACTAACATTTCCTGCAAATTTACCGTAGCTCTCTGCATTCTACTTGGGTTTACTATAGTATGTGATCGCTGATATACATCTCAGTGGGATTGTTAACTGATACAATCATAATAATGCAGAAAAAAAGTAATTTGTTCAATGCACATGTGCCAAGCTGTGAACCTGTCCCTTTAATGGTAAGTTACAGTTATGAGGAAGGTGCACTATGTTGGGAGTCTCTTGTGCCACCTCAACCACTGTGTTTAGGTATATGTTGTAGTTTCGAAAAAAAATTTTTATCATGCAAGTTGTTTATTGCAATGATTAGAAAACATGAGGTGAGATAGAGGTAACCCAGTATTAGACCGTATAAATGAGTAGTAATCATGATAATGAGATATGTTAGTACCATTAGCTATTATGTGGGTATTTTTGCTAAATGTACTGTACTGTCCAGAGTGGTTATGTCAGTTGTAGACTGAGTAAAGCTCATTACAAAGAGGGAAGCAAGTGCAAATGTTGACTTGTAGGGATAGTTATTCGAGCTACTAACTGTCTTATTACTGCTGGCCACTACTTGTTATAAGATTCTATTTCATTCTTTCCTCTTTTCGAGTCATAATTTTTCCTTAATGACCCTAGTGTGCAATGGTCTATCTATCACCTTTTTACTCTGTTCTATTTTTTATTAGACATTTCATTGTTCATCATTTGGTTAAACCCACAAAGGTAAAACTGAAGTAACACAGAAATTTATGTACAAATTACTATTTACGTGTTACATGGGGCCATAACTTTCACAATGTTTTCTACTCTGAATTTTCCTTGTACGAAATGGAACACCAAAACTGGGCTTTGTACCAATAAATATAGAAGTCTAAGTTTCCTCTAATTTTTACCCAAGTGTAAAAGTTAATTGTGGGGAACAATAATTGTATATTTAAATATGACCTTCTCACAAGTCAAACTTTAATTTTCACTGATAGGCAACCATCATTCGAAGAGAATTTTGTTCTGTCAGTGTGAGCCTCCCATTGTTACCTTAGTGCGACTGCACCTATGGCCTGGTTCACCAGACAGGCCAACTACTGCCTTCCATTTTAGGCTGATGGACATGGCTAATGACATGTTCCTTCATTGCAAGGTGCCTCTCAAGGACTTTACAGATGTCCTTGAAGCAAAAATGCCACCTCTACAGCCCAGAATTGTAAGAGCATTATTGATTACTGTATAACAGTATGTTTTGTCTTTTGTCAAGGTAAATACCCCAAATCCTCTATTAAGCCCCCCACCAGTGGGAGGGGTTATTGGAGAGGAGGCCTCAATAGAGGATTTACGGTATTACATGAATGAATACCTTTGTATATGCACATGTTTGTGTCATAGTAAAGCAGGAAACCTAAATTGTCAATTATTTTACCTCCTATGTAACTCTGCAGTATTATACATGTTCTCAGACATCCTTTCATTAGTGGTCATCCACACTGATGAAAGGACAAAAATTTAAAAACCTCCAAATTTTTGCAAATAAGAAAAACCAAACTGGAAAAGGTATTCATTACTTTTGTCACAACACAATTTTTTAACTTATTAATTACTTACTAACACACTTACAGTACACACAGTCAGAAGTGTATTGTATGCTCTTTCGAAATTGCACATCATGAAACTCCAACAAGAATGCTGTGGCTAGGCTGGTCACAGGATCACCTAGTTTTTTCTATGCTACACCCTTCCTTTATCACCTTTAATCATTGCATGTTTACCTATCCTATAAGTCACTGTATCAAGTTTAAGATACTTCTTTTGACATTTAAATGCCGATGTCAGCCCCTAATTTTTAAATTAACTTAATAATTATTAAAAGGACCAGGGTGGTGTAGGTAATTTAGGTTTTATTTAAGATGAAATGAGTGTTATGCAGTGCTCATACCACCCAGTAATCAGTCCTGCCCTACACTGTATGCGTTGCTAGTAGCATCTCCTTTTCATGCATCAAAAACAGAAGAATCCTTTTGTCTCTAACAACAATAAAACTATGAAAGCCTTTTAGAAAGTGGACATTTTTATGCATATGTTGTTACTTCAAAAGTAAGTGAAACAGCTAACAAAAAAAGTTCAGATCCATATTTGTCTACTAAATGAAAAGTCACAAGCAAGAAATCAGTAACTTTTGAGCACTTCCAAATTGACTGAAAAGTAGAGAGTACAATGCTGCACCAACATCTACATTTTTTTAAATTTTTTTAGTTTTAAATTATTTTAGTTTTTAGTAATATTAGATTTTGGCAACACTGTGAAGCACAAATGAATATGTTTATGTACAGTAGATACATTGTATTAATTGCCCTAAATGCACATTAATATATTATTATTAATAGTGTCATTGATTTTTTTTTTGTAGGTTTACTCTGTCTACTCCATTTTAAATTCTGGCTGTTTTGAAGAGTACAGGTACAGTGTAACTGTGATTGAAAGACAAACAGAATCTATCTTTATGTAGATATTATATGTTATATTTATTTTAGAGGTTTTAACTTGTCTTTCAGGTATTATAAGTATCAGCTAAATCACTTACATAAAATATGTCCTGGAATAGATGATGGCTCAAAGTGCCCAATATGTCCAAAGGTAAATGCTAGATTAACAATTTGAGTAATTTGTGATAAAGATGCATGTATCATGAACATGGATGGTTTTGTCACAAAATTCAGTTTCCAGTTTATGCACATAATGTCATTTATATGAAGTGAACACTGTATCATGCTGTCAGCTCAGCTTTGCTTTAGGACTTTTCCAGCCTGTGTGTCTTGCTGATACTCACTCATACCTGCTACAGTGTATACTTTATTGTAAACTCTGCTTTCACATCTCCTTTTTTTTAAGGATGATGGAGTACTCATAGAGTGTATGGATGCTTGTTTTGGACTCTCTCGGAAGAAGTCCCAAGGCAGCGGTCTTTCTGCTCCAAAGCACAAGGACCTATTCTTTGGAGATCAAGATGATGTGGACAACTTTGTTGATCATTACAAGGAGATGAGTGTATCCGAGCATGTATGTCCTTGGGTGATGTTTACTTATGTGTAAATCTTGTTATGATGTACACTGTTCTTTTTTTGCTTTGGGTCTCAGTTAGCTAGAATAGAAAAATTAAATGTATAGCAGTTATTGTGATTTGCCTTCAAAGCGCCACGCATGTGTGAGATACATTGTAACAATGATGCCACCCAGTTACCCAAAATTCTTTGTGTTCTGTATATGTAGCTCCATCAGCAGCATGAATTAATAATATTCAACATCTGAATCAGTTTGTGATATTTAGTCAGTTTTTCTTGGCAGTAGCCAAAATGTTATGTTCCAAATTGTGGAATGCCTCACCCTCAGTAGTTAAAAATATTAAAGCAAGTGTTATATGTTGAACTGGCAGGTTTTTATTCCTTAATGTTGTTTAACTTTTTGAAGCACTTTGGAATTTGCTTTGGTTGGTGCACTACTAAGACAGCTGTTTTTTACCAGTTTCATAGTTTAAAAATCACTATAATTTACCGTGCATTTAATTTCTCTACCTCTCTTGCAAATTCTTTTTGGTTTTTAGAATTGCAATCATTTCCATGCAGGAGAGGTCCTCTCAAACATAAGATCCAAGGGAAAGAACAAGCTGTTTGATGAAAAAGGGGTATTTGGAAGGGTTTGTCGTCATGACTTCCCAAAAGGATTTATTAGCATCAAATATGGCGAGCGGTAAGGAAATGAATATAGCAAATCCAGTGTAAGTACGTGACCTTAAAATATCACTTGAGTTACTCCATGCACTTTCCTTTGCACATGTGCTTTGGCCCCTTTGGGCAGGCTGTACAGTTTTACATATAAAGACAAATTTTAATAGCCAATTTAATAGACATGGATTTATTAATATGTATGTACCTGTGTCTCCTTGACAATAATTTTTTTGATGCTCTCCTTTATGTTTATTAGAATTTCCTATTCAGTATATGAAATTCAAAGGCTTCAAGAAATGAAAAAGGAAAATGTGCAACTCATTGTGATGTATGATGTTGCATGCATTTTGTCCAAACATCTTAAGGTACCACTATATTGTCTTGCTTTGTTGTACAATGTTCATCTCTGTTGGTGTACCAAAATATTATAGACATACACTTTATATATTTGTCTTCACATTTTGATGTTTATATTTTAGCTTATTTTATTTTATTCTCTTTTATTGTTTTTGATCTTAGAATAATCCCAAACACTCAACTCTGGCACAAATCCCACTAGCCATCCCTATATTCCACTGTTATGGGCATAAGGCTTCGTGTCAGGTATGAAAGTGTGGAAAAAAATTAACAGTGAAACTGGTCATTTAAGGCACCAGCTTCCGAATTAAAAGAATTCACTTGTTTTTGGCATAGCACTGGCAGGGGGTTTTGTATTAAATGTTTCCATTATAACACGTAGCAGTTATTATTTTGAGGCTTAAATTATATTTTACATAAAGAAAACTTAGAACGCTAATGGCACAGACCTGTAACTATATATGCAGCGACATTGGAACATTACGTTCTTCTTGCACCAATGAGCTACATGTAGGTAGCATTATCCTGCTATCCCACGTTAACATCCATATCGGTTTTATATTTTATCAATTGAGGCACTGTTATGCATTTGTGTAATGAAAACGTTCATGCTTGGACCCATTTAATTTACAGGTTCAGTTTAGTCCACGCAGGACAACAGGTGTTGGCCTAACTGATGGTGAAGGGACAGAGAGACTGTGGTCGTTCCTTCGCGGCTTCTCGGCAATAACTAAAGAGATGACTCCAGAAAAGAGAATTGACACCTTGACAGATGGTCTTTTACTTTATGGCAAGCGAATTGTCAAAAAGCTAGGTCTGTTTTAGAATGACTTTCTAAAGCAGTTTTTATCATAAATTTTTCTCTTCTTTTTCCTGTAAAGGGAAACATATTTCAGTTACTGTTCCGTCTAATTACAGCTGTAGCATACATGCAAGTGACAAATTGGACATATTTAACATTAATTTAGATAATCCAATAACTTACACTTTAATGTACCAATTATAATATTATTGTATCTCTTCCTGTTCAGATTTTTCATCTTTATTCATAGACTACATACACATGTACCTGTTTAAAAACATGAAGGCATTGTACAGATGTATTTAAAATGAATTTGGTTGATAACATGATGAGCCTTTTTTGCAATGTGTTTTGTCTTTTTTTGATACACCTTTAAGATTTATACATAATGTTTCATAAGGTCCTGTTTTGAAAGCGAAACACTTGAAGGCAAAAGAATTGTTGAGAAATTCTTCCAAAGAGCTTGAGGAGATTTTTAAAGGTTTGCCAGGTATTGCTGTCTTTTGATTTTAACTTTTAAAAGCAATCTCTTAGTGTACCATACTTTCATATCTTATTAATTAGTATTTAGGTTTTGCTTGGGAGGCAGGGTCCGATTCCCTGGTGAAGTTCATTGGTTAGCTGGCTCCGTCTGAAGGTCCCCTCTTCCTTTTGGCAGTCTTTTTATCCAGTCTACGAATTTCCCCTTTCTCATGTTCTGTTCTGTTTTCCTTTATGCCCTTCCTTTTTCTTCTTTTCCTCAGTCGTGGTTTGCATTGCTTATAAGTATTGCACTTGCCAGCTGCCCTAGGACAACCAAAATAACAAACAAACTTTCATTATAGTTCCTTATCAGCAGGAAACTATTCAGCAATGGAAGCAAATGGAAGAGAGTGCTATTGATCCTGTGGAGACAGGTATGATTGTTGCATTACTGCCACTGCTTCGTTTCCGACCCACTTTGTTGGTATCTGCGCTTTTTTCTATTATTTCTTAGTTCTTTGAAGTCTCCAAATCTAATTATTATTTGTCCTTCTATATTGTCACAAACTAAAGAAAAAAAATCGTGATTGAAGTTGCGAGAGTCCTCAACGAAATTTTTGCAATACAGTGTTCTTGGTAGTTGTAGCTTCACTTGACATCTACATTCAAGTGACTTCTCCGTTTTACTATTGATATAGTGCTCGCCAAAGAATGGGATGAACTGTACGTGGAGCTGCTACTCACAACGCAAAGCATTCGGTAAGTGTAACTAGGCTCTGTTAATTTCTTGTCTCCCTCCAACAACAGCAAACACTCCCCTCCCCCCGGCCTCCAACACACACTCACACCCACGCACCCACGCACACACATCACATTGACCATTGTAATGTTGGGTACATGATTTTGGATCGGATAAATTGTCTTATCAATGAGTAACATTGTAACGTATGAATGGAAACTCTCGGGTTTCAAACTGGTCGAATATAACTGGATGATAACTCTTAGTATCTTATGCAGTATGTGATACACTCTGTAAGTGATGTATAGTTGATAAAACTAGTCTATATTTTGATAATAATGTTTATTTTAGAAATGACCTTGTTTATGCTGAGTCAGATGAAGATGATCGACTTGATGAAACTCAACGCAAGCTTGACCGGTTTGTTTATATTTTTGTTATATCAATAGTTATATATCTGTACGAGTTTTCAAGGCCACCTATAACTACGTCAATTGAAATTTGAATTGATGAATCCTTGCACGTTCGTCCTTAAACTTTGTAAAATAAAAAGAAAATGAGATAATTTGGTGCACTGCAGTAGCTGTTAGCAAAACCGTAACTGCTATCAACCCATATTATTTTACAAGGAATTTGAAACGATTGGACACCATGGAAAGAAAGCACGGAGTAAGACAGCGTTGGAAGGAGTCTGATTCACATTTCCAAGGAGCAAGGCGACGTCTTGAAGAAAAAAATCGAAGTCGACAAATTTTACAACTCCACAAGCTGGCGTCGGAACGAACTTTTTTATTGGAAATGAAGAGGAAATACGCTGGTACCTAAACCTATTTTGTGATCTATTTCACGGTCTTACACTAATTGTTTATCAGTTTTGCAGGAGCTAAATACATAAGGTCCCTTCAATTTTTCTGCAGTTATGAACGTGGCCAAATAAATTCTTTGACGAAGCTACTATACAGAGAGTGGAATTTTTTTTTTGAAGTGCAGAATACACGTTAATGAAGTCACTTATCTCTCCAGATTTACCCTGGGAGTGGTTTGGGTATTGTAGGTGTCATTTCTGAATCCAAGTTTTGTTAAAATGGCCTCTTCTTTCTCCCAACTTATTGTTCTTATGTTTTCTGTTTCATTATTATTAGTCACTAATAAAACCTCCTTTTTATCTTGTATGTAGATGGTCAAGCCATTGCAATTAAACTGTCAAAGCAAATAACAAAAGTTACCGAGAACATGAAAAGGACGATCACCTGCCACAATGTTCTTCCTGGAGTTGCTGCCTTAACGTTCGATGATGTAAAGGACCCGTCATCTGATTTGTACTCCAACTTTCAAACCTCAACCCCTTCGGGGCACGCCGTGGCGAATGCAACAAGACGGAAGGTGATTGAATTACATTGCCTGAAGGAGAGATGTGAAGAGGAGATCTCCCTAATAAAAGTTGAAATGTTACGTCTCCTAGCTTTTCTTGAAAAACAGATGGAAGTTACTACTATGGCCGCAAACGCGAAAGTGGCAGACGAACCGTTAGAACTTGGGTTAAAATCCTTACTTCTATTAAGACGGGCGGAATATACTAAGAAGCTCCAAGCGTTGAAAACACTTTGGGTGGGGCTAGTTGATATTCCTACAAACCACAATCAAGTCATTGATTACCACCAGTTCCTTGATGACAACGTAGTGTCCAGCGGGGATACACCTTTGGCAGATGTCGAGGACTCTGACGACGACTCTGCCTCTGATTATGATAGTGACGAATAAGTTATATTAAGTCGGCACTTTCTTAATGGCCTGCAGTATAGGTGCCTACGAGTACGTAGATTTACGCTGGTTAAGATTGTGTACAAGTAAATACACCGTAGAACAAAAGGGCTTTACAGTTGGTGCAAAAGACTTACTGCCCCTAGTCCAATCAAGGTGGCCCGGGATCCAGTCTCGGCTGAGACGTCATTTATTTACCGTAAATCCTCTATTAACCCCCCCCCGCCCCCTAAATATGCCCCTCCCTCAAATTAGCCCCTCCTTTTGAGGGGAAGAAAGTTAATACGCCTCCCCTCTCTATTACGCCCCCCTCCCCTCCCCTAATCATTCTTCGCCACTAAATGAGAGACTGTCTTAATCATTCAAGACTGCAAAACTTCGTTTGAAGTGATCCGGGATGTTTCCTGAAACTCTGGACCTCTGCTTCATAGCCTCCCACCATCTTGTTCTTGAGTGTCTCCACTTTGTATTCTTTGTATTCAAATGACCTTGAAAGAATTAAGCCCCCGGGGGTAGGGGCTTAATAGAGGATTTACGGTATGTGGGTTGAGTTTGTTGCGGGTTCTCGTCCTTGCTCCGAGGGGTCTTTCTCTGAGTAATCCAATTTTTTCTCCTCCAACGTGGCCATTTCCAAATGTCAATTCGGTCAGGAAGGGTAGAGGAATATCAAATGCGTGGATGTGTTACCTATAATTTTTTTATCTAGTTATTTACAGAAACGTACACAGACAAATGCCTAAGTAGTCTCGGCACGCGCATTCGTGGCTTTGTCTCAGTCTGGTTCGCAAGCTGCGTGGAATAAATTTGTGGAAAAAACCAAGAGAACGTCACTGGGTCATAAATAAAATGTGTGCATGGATCTGGTGTTTCCATTCTTGATGTGCCAAAAAATGGCAATCTAACGAGGTTACACCCCTGCAAGCCCTTTGTCCTAAGTTTACGACTCCTTTTGGGAAAAAGTCTCTACCTGATACGCATAAAGTACAAAAAAAAAACATCTTTCACCCTTTTGTGCGGACTAGTTCACTATTCTGAAAAGTTACTTTGCGAGTCCTTTTGGGGAAAAGTCTCGACCTGATACGCATAAAGTGTGACAAAAAAACCCATCTTTCACCCTTTTGTGCGAACTAGTTCACTATTTGGGGAATTTCTGGTCAGAATTTACCTTTGCGAGTCCTTTTGGGGAAAAGTCTCGAGCTGATACGCATAAAGTAGAAAAAACCCCATCTCTCACCCTTTTGTGCGAACTAGTTCACTATTTCGGAGATTTCTAGTGAAAAGTTACCTTCGCGAGTCGTTTTGAGGAAAAGTCTCGACCTGATTCGCATAAAGTAGAAAAACCCCTTCTTTGACTCTTTTGTGCGAACTAGTTCACCATTTGGGAGATTTCTAGTGAAAAGTTACCTTCGCGAGTCGTTTTGAGGAAAAGTCTCGACCTGATTCGCATAAAGTAGAAAAACCCCTTCTTTGACTCTTTTGTGCGAACTAGTTCACTATTTCGGAGATTTCTAGTGAAAAGTTACCTTCGCGAGTCGTTTTGAGGAAAAGTCTCGACCTGATTCGCATAAAGTAGAAAAACCCCTTCTTTGACTCTTTTGTGCGAACTAGTTCACCATTTGGGAGATTTCTAGTGAAAAGTTACTTTTGCGAGTCCTTTTGGGGAAAAGTCTCGACCTGATTCGCATAAAGTAGAAAAACCCCTTCTTTGACTCTTTTGTGCGAACTAGTTCACTATTTCGGAGATTTCTAGTGAAAAGTTACTTTCGCTAGTCCTTTTGGGGATAAGCCTCGACCAGATACGCATAAAGTGGAAAAAACCCCTTCTTTGACCCTTTTGTGCGAACTAGTTCACCATTTGGGAGATTTCTAGTGAAAAGTTACCTTCGCGAGTCGTTTTGAGGAAAAGTCTCGACCTGATTCGCATAAAGTAGAAAAAACCCCTTCTTTGACTCTTTTGTGCGAACTAGTTCACCATTTGGGAGATTTCTAGTGAAAAGTTACCTTCGCGAGTCGTTTTGAGGAAAAGTCTCGACCTGATTCGCATAAAGTAGAAAAACCCCTTCTTTGACTCTTTTGTGCGAACTAGTTCACCATTTGGGAGATTTCTAGTGAAAAGTTACTTTCACTAGTCCTTTTGGGGATACGCATAAAGTGGAAAAAACCCCTTCTTTGACCCTTTTGTGCGAAGTAGTTCACAGTTTGGGGGATTTCTTATGAAAAGTTACTTTCGCTAGTCCTTTTGGGGAAAAGTCTCGACCTGATTCGCTTAAAGTAGAAAAAACCTCATCTTTGACCCTTTTGTGCGAACTAGTTCACTATTCCGGAGATTTCTAGTGAAAAGTTACTTTTGCGAGTCCTTTTGGGGAAAAGTCTCGACCTGATTCGCATAAAGTAGAAAAAACCCCATCTCTCACCCTTTTGTGCGAACTAGTTCACAGTTTGGGGGATTTCTTGTCAAAAGTTACTTTCGCTAGTCCTTTTGGGGATACGCATAAAGTGGAAAAAACCCCTTCTTTGACCCTTTTGTGCGAAGTAGTTCACCATTTGGGAGATTTCTAGTGAAAAGTTACCTTCGCGAGTCGTTTTGAGGAAAAGTCTCGACCTGATACGCATAAAGTAGAAAAAACCTCATCTTTGACTCTTTTGTGCGAACTAGTTCACTATTTCGGAGATTTCTAGTGAAAGTTACTTTTGCAAGTTCTTTTGGGGAAAAGTCTGGACCTCATTCGCATAAAGTAGAAAAAACCTAATCTTTGACTCTTTTGTGCGAACTTGTTCACTATTTGGGGGATTTCTTGTGAAAAGTTACTTTTGCGAGTTCTTTGGGGAAAGGTCTCGACCTGATTCGCATAAGGTGGAAAAAACCCCATCTTTGATCCTTTTGTGCGAACTTGTTCACTATTTGGGGGATTTCTTGTGAAAAGTTACTTTTGCGAGTTCTTTGGGGATAAGTCTCGACCTGATTCGCATAAAGTAGAAAAAACCCCATCTTTGACCCTTTTGTGCGAACTAGTTCACCATTTGGGGAATTTCTTGTCAAAAGTTACTTTGCGAGTCCTTTTGGGGAAAAGTCTCGACCAACTAGTGGTCTATTATCAATGCTGGTTTCTGATTGGTTGAGCTACTACTAAGCTATATGTTATAGCCCACCAGTAGCGAAAAGCGCCGGCTTTGAAAACCAAAACAATGGCGGCCGGATCGCGTTTTTCTAGCTAAGGTCGTTGTTTCTAGATATTTTTGACCAACTAGTTGGATTTTACTAAAACAGTTATTTCTGTCGCTCTCGGGGCCTCTGAGTAATAATTAATCTGAGTAATTTTTAAATATTTAATCAAAAGAACATAACACTTTGTTGAATTCTATTACTCTCTTTATTTCTCATTTCTGGTAATTTTTTTAAAATAATTATACCAATTATTACAATTTATCATGTTCCAGATATTTCGTGTTCCAGGATGTTCCGGAATGGTCCATTGTCCATGTTCCATGTTCCATGTTCCATGTTCCATGTTCCATGTTCCATGTTCCTGATTTTAATGACGGCCTAGTAACACGTGGAACCCAAGTGAAAATCCACAGTTTGTTTGAATGCATTCAACACTTACGTTCCTCTAGTTTCCTGCTTCGATCCACCCATGGCACCTGTCAAATCACACGGAAAGAAAAATGCAGCACAGGTTAGAAGAACTTATCGCAAAAGTGTGTACAACGTAAGTATCATTCTGAGACCTATTCGGCTAATTATAACTCAATGTCGTATACCCAATTCAAATCTCCGGGGGTTAAGATTCTTTGTGTATTGTATCTGCATTATAATGTGGCATTCACATTGAAATGATATGGAAATTCCTGAAACAAAACGTTTTATTCCCAAAGGGGTTGAGTTGGGTACAACATTGAGTTAGCCGAATAGATCTAAATTGTAGTTTTATCTCGTGCTGTAAATGTAACGCAAGTTTTCGGTCTTACTGAAGGAAAATACAAAGGCAGGAGGTACAATATGATACAGAAACAATTCTTATTATTGCCCTTGTCCTTTTTTCTGACAAAAACTGGTTGCGTGTACTTCATGAGTCAATATAACATGACTGCTGACGCGCTCAAAATCCGATGTTGACCCATTGTTCTCAAACTCATTAATAATTCATTAAGAAAATACAAAGGAAATTAATGTTTAATGAGTGTTTGGAAATTGGATGAAACACTGCTTAGTATTTGCATCCTTAATTTCTCCTTCAAAAATGATTTGGTTTGAGAAGAAACACCTCGAAGTTCGTCAAAAATACTCCGCTGCGCGTCGTATTTTCAACTCTCTTCTCGGTGTTTCATTTGGTGATGAAACACTGCATCTCATGTCTGATATATTACATGTGGAATACTGATTGACCCGTTTGAAAAAGATGACGCTGTTCCTTGGGCGAATTCGTTTGCAGGTATAATTTACCAGATCAGCTATAGCTTTACTTTTATAGAACTGGCTCATGGATCTGCTTACAAACCATGATCAACTTAGCTTTTGGGCCTTGAATTCTATGGGAAGCGAATATTGTAAATGGCCTGTGGACCCTGGACCCTGGACCCTGGACCTTGGACCCTGGACCCTGGACTCCTTCTACGAAAAAAAAAAATTCCCATCCTAAAGAAATCCTCGGACACCCTCTCCATCCAAAGCAAATGAGGACCCCTAAAAACAAAGAGAAATGAGATAATTAAACAAAGAGGAGAACTGGCCTTTGTAAGGCACATTCAATTTCAGTGGCCAAACCCGGAGAAAAGAATATGACCTGGCTGCATGAAAATGTCGCCAGATTACATCAACACCCTCCTGTACCCTCCGCTAAGGCTCTTTTTGTTTGTTTTTTCATTGACAACAGGTTAAAAGCATATGCAAGTCGAATTGTGGACTTTGTAAGGTAGAGAAATGCAGAAAAAGGGGTCAGTTTTTTAAAAGGCTGGACAAACATCTTGCAAGGGTCCATCCAGAAATAACAGAGCGCCAGCACAACAACC
>NC_133201.1:44616541-44646541 GCF_958299795.1 Porites lutea | reverse complement strand
AGATTTCGAGTTATTATTACTTTAGTTCACCTTTTCGAAAAAATTCAGCACAAAAAAGGTTGTATGGATTTGGGCCCCTCTGCAAGGGCGGCAGTTTGATCTTCTTCGCTGGTTGCTGGTCAGTAGAATCAGTGTGCTGTCTCTGACATCTGCGCTTGTTCCTTTCATTGCCAATCCATTTCTGCAAGTATAACATTTGTCCTTTACAAAAAAGTTTCAACCGAGATAAAATTATTGGCAGAAGAGCAAGAAAATGCTAATTAAAAAAGGCTTTGTATGTCATTAACGTGTATTCTGAGAGCTATTGATTTTATTATATGTCTCAGATAGTACACACGCTGTGATTGGTCAATTTTGTGGGCCGTACTGACCCGCTAAACTTGTCCGATACAGTGCAAAGTCTCCAGAGATATAACAAATATCTTACTAACCTCGTTTTTCTCGGTCCGTATTGCAAGTTACGGATCCTCGTTTCCCCCTCCATTTATGGCCCAAGCGCGAGTAACTTACAGTATGGACCTCAAACTCGGTTAGTAAAAGGTATAGCGTCATAGAGCATAGAAATGCTTCTCAACAAGAAAGTTCCGACAAATAAAAAAAAATCCCCGAATCGTTTAGCTTCTTTATTTCACCCTTTTGCAGTACTTTTTTCTTCACATGAAAGATCAAAGCCAGAGCTTTGTTTTAAACAAAAAATTCAGAACTGAATGAGCAAGGGTGAGACTAATCTGTGGAGCTGCAGACCGCGGAACCAGCGGAACTTACGGAACCTACAGAAAAGACTACTTTTTCTGCAGTAATTCGACTCAACTTCGGCCGATTTGAATAATCAGTAGAAGCAGACCCTTTTGGGTGCTTTTAGACTCGAAAGAACGCCGTAGACAGGCAACCAGTCACAGGCCGTTTCATCTATCCCATTAACGTATATACGGACCAATCTGCGATTGAGGCATACAAAATACGGAATGGCGCCACAACGAGATGCAATTCCCAGGAGCGTCCTGTTCCTTCCTGAGCGGAAGTGGTGGCAAAATGGTGTCTAGACTTCACCGAGAGTTAGAACAGTCGCACACATTATTTCCTGTATAAACAATAAGCTAATAACAGAAAAAAAATTAAGGCCTATTTAAATGGCATATCTCACTAAATAAAATTCAAAAGGAGCAATCATAGGAGATGCATCAATGCCAAACTGGAATTGAGTGAGAAAATTGTCCCCATCCCTTCCTGAGAATTGAAAAGTGGTTGGAGATCATCCAGCCCTGTCGTTGGGAACGATTTTTGCACTTCCAATCTTGTATCCAGAGTCGACGGTGCTCTTTGGTCAGTGGATGTTTGGGCGACGGGTGGGGTTATCGCTTGGTCCAATCAGGAGCCCATAACCTAAATTAGTAGTTTCATTTTTACCACTTAAAGCATTGTTTATATCCAAAAGCTCTGTATGACAGTTCTAAGTTTTGGAGAGGTCAGGGAACGATTTTTCACTCACTTTTGGTCTTTGGAGGGTCTTGGGACGCTTTTTTGATCAACTAACGGTTGATTGTGACACTTGCGTGACATATCCGGTTTCTCGGCGTGATCCCTAGCTTGATGTGTGAAGTCGGTATATATCATGTATGTAGCAATCGCTCATCATTGGTCTACTTGAACATGAACGAGTGTAACGAGTTCGACATCATGCATGTATCAATGTAAATCACGCGGGGGGTTGTGGGGTTGTGTAAGGGGCTTTGATTTGACAACTCTTAAAATTTTTGGAATTAAATTTCCCAGTGTGGGAAACTAATGTCAATCAAAAGCGTCAAATAAGCCCCACCATGGGGCAACAATTCTAAAGAGACAATAATGTAATACTATATAAAACAAACACAAAAAAAACATTTGAAAAGTATGTTCTTGCTACTAAGTTAAACTGAAAATACGACTGCTCATTGTTGTTTGTGCAGTTACAAAAAAGTCGATAAAATTTGAATCACTTTACATTCAGTGTGCTGTTTGTAACTACCATCGAGAACACAACTTTAAATGAACAAGACTTTTCTCAGTTTAAAAGAGACAGTTTGCTTGCGCTGACCAGAACTTTAAAGATAAATCAGTATCAGTCAAACTCAAATGTCCCGACCACTGGGTCGCTTCGCACGATCAAAAGCCAGACAGGGGGGATAGTCTCACGCATCAAATGCCCGCCTCTTGCCCGCACTCCACCCCACCCCCCGCCCCCCAACATGCAGGATTTGCATTAAAATGTACATTAAGAGGATGTTTAGCTTTTCTGTAGGGTTGTCGGAACAACAACAAGGAGCTTTAATTCTGATGAACGTAGTAGTTCTCACACGACTGTAAAACTCTAAACTTGTACTTTAACACGGCCCTGCCCAGCTGCCAAGTGAACTATTAACTTTTCAGTACTGAAGTCAACACACAGGACCTCTGTCATGCTTGAATGAACAGTAACTCACTTCTTCAGCCTGTGAACAACTAGTCATTCCAAACCTCTAGCTCGGAGGCTAATGTACTTCTTACATGAAATTCTAGAACCTTCTAAATAGCTTGATATTAGTAGCATTACAACATTCTTCTATTTACAAAGACTGACAAAAACTGCTAAATCACTCAAAGGAAATATAAACACAAACACTAATTAAATATTCAGGAATCTTCCAGACGTACATGCAAGTTCTAGTCGGTCACGCAATGCATGAAAGCAATTTTCAATGCATAACAACCAGATGGAGGCATCGGCCTATCTACGGTGCTCTTTCGAGTCCAAAAGCACCTAAAAGGGTCTGCTTCTACTGATTATTCAAATCGACTGAAGTTGAGACGAGTTAGTGCAAAAGACGCAGTCATTTCTCTAGTTTCCGCTGGTTTCTGCAGTTCCACAGTTTAGTCTCACCCCAAAGCTTAATGCAGTCATAAAAAAGCATACCACGCGATCCTCAAAGTATGGTGAGAATACCATGTCCATTCTTAGAAGAACCTTAGTAGAAGTATGGGCGACAACAAAATTGGTGGACGGGTGGGCCGCGAGGAGAGAGTGATGTCTATCACTCACGATCAAGCAAAACAACTGAAAGTGCCTATAAAACAATGAGCCTGGATGACATGTTGTACCATGGAGTTTTTACCAACATAACACACTAAAAAAGACCACAGCAGAGCACAATTGAATGTCGAGAAAGCTGCCATACGAATAAACAGCAAAAAGTGAAATGTCTGTAATTCCCGTCGATAGTTTAAAGGGGCCTCCGAGAAACAGAAATTTCGATTGCCTTATCATGAAAGAGATGACAAACCTACCCCAACTTGATTCTTCGAAAGATCGGCTTCTTCAGCTGCTCGGGCTATCTGTTCTTGGTGCTGCTGGCCAGTACCGATCATTCCATTTTCAAAATATCGCTTAAGTATATTTCTTTGAACGTCCGTTAAGAGGGTATATCTTTGTGCACGCGGTTTTACGACTTTGCTTGCCATGATAACGTCGGTCCACAGTGCAACACTTCATTCCGCCATGATGATTTTCTTTCGCCTCATTCTAATCTAAACGATGATTGGTCAGAATCAGGATAATAGGAGCCTTTGTCATGTTAGCTGGCACGGATGATCATCTTACCTGGCTATCACCCGTAATTCTAAATTTAGAAAATATGGGTTTGACCCATTTAGAATCCGAGATACGGGTGATTGATTCCTATCGATTGTTATCGATTTTGTTGATCGATAATAATCGATAAATTATTTTTTCTGTGGCTTCAATTTCTATCGATTTCCGTTATCAATCGCTATTAATCGGCGCTTAAATCGATTAACATCGATGATATCAATTGATTTCTGATAGCGATTTTTATGGATTAACTACGTCTGGAGTTTTTAATAACATGAATTATTATTTTTTTTTTTTAGTTTACCGCTTTTAAAGTATTCAAGTTTAAACATTTCAGGTGTTATTATATATCCTCTGTAACCTGAATCAACTAGTAACTCTGTTGATACGCGATCACCGACGCTAGGCTTTAGCCCTCACCGTGTTTAGGGGCGGACCATAAGAAACGTTTTCTAAGCTAATGGTGTAATATATGTGATAACTAATTTATCTTGTTGTGAATTTTTTCAATGCTTCTAGAAGATTCAAAACTTATCGTTCGAACCAAAATCTCAACATTCTCTCACTACAATCACCCGCGTGCTAATCTCCAAAAACCATACGATACTTATTCACCTTTGACTGAAAGTCTCCAAAAATAAATAAACACTAATCAACGCCACACTTAGATTGCATAACATCAATAATTCTCTACAATCCTTTCAGAGCAAACAACCGAATGCGTGAAGCAAACAGAGCAACAGATTGGAAAGCATCCATTTTCAGAACCTTGGGAAGATAGTGATTTGGTGCTCGCGGTGGAAGATGAGAGATTTCATGTCCATCGACAGATACTGAGTTTGCACTCACCAGTGTTCAAAGCAATGCTCAGCTCAAAGTTTAAAGAAGGAACAGCCACAGAAATTTCATTACCAGGAAAGAAGGCAAATGAGGTTCTGGATTTTCTGAAGGTGCTCTACTTAAAAGAAACAGAGGGCATTACTTGTAAGTAAGAAGTACAGTATATAGTGGCATTGAAAATACATGAGCTGATTAAGTAATGTATGCATATATGCCAACACTCCCAGCTTATGTCAGAGTCTTCCGGATACGGCTCGAATATCCTGGTCTCCTGTACTATTCACCAAATCTCCTAGATAAAATCAACTTATGAGCTCTTCTTGCTTCAGTTTGGAACTTAGCCCATTTTCCCAAAGTTCAAAATAATATGTTTTCGATCCAATATAGTATTGTTCCTGCAGTATTTTGGCCTGTATTTCATCTCTTGCAAGGATTCTTTCATCAATCTGGTCTTGGAAGCAACTTTTCGTGGTCTCTTTTATACCTCATATGTCTAATGTCTAACCTGCGATCATGTCCTCCCTATGTGATAGCGGGAGACGGGGGGGGGGGGGGGGAGGGGGGCTACAAAACAGATAGTCTTTAGATTTAACATCTTGAAAGGTTGACATCTCTGTGTATGTCTCTAATTTTGCTAATGTGTTTTGCGTATATGACAAAAATCACAGCAAAAAGCATCTGAAAGCGCAAGGGCAACTTAACAAAAGCATTGTGCCAGTACGAATGTTTTTACTTTCTCATTGGTTGAGTTGATGTTTGCTGTGTTTTCACCCCCAATTGCCATGCGGGCTGATGACTCTGTGCTAATGCTTATAATACTTGTGCTCATTACCACTCAACCATTTGCTATTAACCAATATCATAGTTCCACACAGTCGGTTGATTAGTTGAACTATACAATAAGAATACCCTCAGTGATAACAAAAGGAAATTTGAAACCACCGCATAAGGAAATCTGTTTGGGAGAAAGGGTAGGGTGGATTAAGAAAACTGTGCGTAACTCTGGAAAATTCCTAGCTGCGCCCGTTTTTATCTCTATCAATCTAACTGTGTTTTTGGTGATTGCTGTTCAGTGGACAAAATGGGTCACCTTCTGAAGCTATCTGATGAGTACGATGCACAGGGTGTGCTTGATCTCTGCATAAAGTGCCTCCAAGATGTGCCAAAGTCTGAGGTGAATGTGGTTAAGATTTTGTACCTGGCAACGGACACATTGACGGCAAGTGAGGATTATAGGCTTGATGATGTTCGTGATGAGTGTGAAATCCTCATCAAAGAAATGGACCTGGCCAACATCACTGCAAAGAGTGATTTTAAGAAATTGAACCGAGACAGCATGGAGAGAGTTTTTGTTAAAAGAACTGATCGTTTAGAAACTTTTGTTAGGGAGATTCACCCTCAGTTGGTTGGGTTAGTGGAATATTGTTTGTACTTAAAATTAGCTTCGTCTTCGTCTGTCATAACTCGTTGCCCTCAACATTTCCTTAGCAATATGCCATACATAGGTCTCCTTCAGCGTATCAGAAGTTGCTTAGTTTGTAGAGAAATGACAAAACAGTTAGTTACCTCATCTGTTTCAAATGATCAGCAGCCGGCCAAAACTTCTGGCGGACGCTTTGGCTCAACAACGACTTTCGGGAGTTCAAGTGGCATTTGTACAAGAGCTGTTAAGAAACACGTTTATGGGGGAAATTGCCACTTTGACGAGAAATTGGTATCACTTCTACAAGATATAAACAAGGTAGTAAGCAGCCCTGGTTTTTTTCTTTGAGCCCCCAATTTCCTCTTTTGGTGGTTCATCAGCAGTGCCTGTGGGCTATTCTCTGACTCTACAATTGTCACGAAAACTGAAGAAGAAGGACGACAAATCTTAGGGCCAGTTTTTAAAAAATATATCAGTGGACAATCAATCTGATAACGAAACATTCAGTGGGCCTCGATACAGTTCTGTTATAACTGAGTGGGGGATTTTTGTTACACAATATTAATGTTTTCTAGTCGTCTTTGCTGGATACCTTGGAACTGCTAACAGTTTTAGTATATTATAAGCGATGTTTAGCGGATATTACGATTGGTATCCTTCTGCTGAAATCAGAGGGAACAGAACTATCGCCGTCTAAAATAGAAATAGCTGTGCTTTTGAGATTTTTACCCAAGAGCTGGGAGTCTGAATGACGTCGCTTGATCATAAAGGACTAATAAGGTCTTAAGTAGTGTAATTGTAGTTATTAAGTTAAATTTTGGAATTAATTACTCCTTCATGTGGTTGAATGCCTTATAAAGGCTGGTTTTCACTAGCAACGGAGTCGGCGTTGGAGTCGAAACCAGAAGCGAAGGACTTAACAATTTCAATTAGTGAAAACAGCCTTCTGGTTCCGCGTACGACTCTGTCGCGTACGACCCGTTGAAAACTAGGTTATCGGAGTCGCAAGCAGAAGTGGAAGAACTAAACCAATCACAAAGCCGATTGGGACTCCTTTGTGATTGGTTTATTTTTCCGCTTCTCCTTCCGACTCCGACAATCTGGTTATCACTTGATCGTATTAAAAGCGGAATCGGAAGAAGATGGAAGCGTTCTGATTCTTCTGACTCCGATTCCGTCGCGCTTATGACTCTGCTTACGACTCAGTTTTTTGATTTTCACTAAGTCATAAGCGCTCTTACGACTCCGCTTACGATTCCGACTCCGACTCCGTCGTTAGTGAAAACCAGTCGTGAGTGATTTTGTTAAAAATAGTCATGGTGAGTCTTGGGAATGATCTTGTGAAAAATCACGAGTCCCTGTCCGTAACCAATGAGTCCTAACTTGCAAATGCTTGGACCTTTATGTAACCAGACAGTTAATCTAGACAGACACCGAAACGCTTTATTGCAGTTTACTGAAATTAAAATGTAGTCCTATATTTTTAATTTAAAGCACAAGAAAGTCTAAAATAAATATGCATCTTTAAACAACAGTCAATGGAATCACACGAACTGAACATTCTACCAAAAAATCTTCAAATCAATCTATCGTTCTTTGCGTCTTACGGGACGCATTTCATGAATTGTTTTTCGCCTTTGGGGATTTCTATACATCAGGGACGGAGGACGCAGAGATAACAAGATCACTGCATCCTTAAACGGATTCTATTGTACTTGGTAACAACCTTGCCTGACCGAAAGGAAACTAGTTTCATACAACGTTTGCATATGGGAGCGTGGTAGATGAAGATTTGTATAATTGGGCCGTTATTACCCATAAGTGCCATGCTCCGGGCGAGCTTGACGTTCATATGACAGAGACGGGAATGCTGGTAGTCTCTCTTAGGGGTGTAAACAGCACATTTTGGTCCACGTAATTTAAGGACAGTAGGCTAATATTTTTAGGACCTAAAAAGTTATCGCTAAGAGTACCAAAAAGTATTTTTATTTTTGTATGTATAATCGAAATTCCTGCTTTCCCCGCTAAATGATTTACTTTTACTTTTGATTCACTTTTATTTGAATACGGTAATTTCATAAGTTACATAACTTCTTTACATGAAGGCCGTATAGAAACAGAAGTAAACACTGTACAACTACACTAAAAATATGTACAAATAATAAAATATAGTAAAATGTAGTCAACAGTTTGCCTGCCTACTAGCCAGTTTTCTTTTAAAGATAGCTTTAGATTCGGACGCTTTTATGTCATTTGGTAAAGAATTCCACAGCATTCCTCCTCTGTATGAGAAAGACCCCTTATAATATTCTGTTTTTGGAACGTGGTCCAGAACAACATTATATTCCGCATTTCTTAGCATAGACTTATAAGGGTTGTTCTCACAGACATTCGAGAAAAGATCGCTTAAGTAACTAGGTATATTTCCATTCACTGTATCATACATTAATAGACTTAAGTGCCTTTGACGCCTCGAGGCAAGCTCTTCCCAGTTTAGTTGTTTTCGTATTTGTGCTGAACGAACGTCATAACCTTGAAAGGTTATTATGCGTGCAGCACGATTTTGTAATTTCTGGATCCTAGTGGCAAGTCCCTGGTCTAAATTGTCCCAAACAACGTCGCAGTAGTCGAACACAGGCTGGATAAGAGATTTGTAAATAGTATTTAGAACATCTAATGGTACATAATCACGTGCCTGTTTTAGACCACTGATGGATCGATTGACTTTTGAACAAAGTTTGTCAACATGCTCGTTCCATTTAAGATTTTCATCTAAGTGAATTCCTAAATATTTTGTTGTTTGGACTCGTTTAACATGATTGTTGCCAATCTTAATTGGAAAGTCTCTTCCTAAGTTAGATAATTTGAAGGTAGTTGTTAAGAACATATACTCCGTTTTAGTGACATTCAAGCTTAACTTATTTGCAAGAAGCCAGTCCCTAACGCGAGTTAGGTCATTATTTACCTTGGCATATAGTTCAGCAGTGGATACAGAGGACGCATATATCGTGGTATCATCGGCATACATGTGTGCTTTGGTATGGAGAAGACATCCAGGGAGATCATTGATATAAATTAAAAACAACAAAGGGCCTAAAATTGAACCCTGTGGAACACCACAACTTATCAACTGGGGCTTAGATACACAGCCCTCTACTACACACTACTGTTGCCTATTTGATAGGTACGATGAAAACCAGTCGAGCGTTACACCCTTCAGACCATAGAGCTCAAGCTTTTTTAATAAAATATTATGTGAAACGGTGTCAAAGGCTTTGGCAAGATCGAGAAGCACAATCAAATTGGTCATGCCTTTGTCAATGTTAAGATACCAATTATTTGTTAAATGTAACAGCGCTGTCACTGTAGAGCGAAGGGAACGAAATCCAGACTGGTTTTTTGAATGACGTCTGAGGAACGAGCCGGGGCCAAGCGCCCATCATTGTTTAGGCTTTCTGCAGTGTTATATAAATCTAAAATATGTAAAAAGTATTAAAATGTACAAGATATTAACTCAAATTCATTTAAATTACGTAATCTTTTTAAATTTGTAATTTAAATGAATTTGAGTTAATATCTTGTACATTTTAATACTTTTTACATATGTTAGTTTTTTAATGTCTTTGTGAATTGTGTTTATTATTTATTTATATTTATTTTTTAAATTTTATGAGATCCTTTTTGAAAACCATTTGTTATATGAAAAAGTCATCTCAATAAAGATTACTATTTTATTATATACATACTGAGAAATACTCACCAAAAAGCTATGTCGTAAATTTTCGTACGCAAATTAGTTATAGCCAATCAGAGGAGCGAACGATGGTTTTCACACGTGAAAAAAACGATACGTCCAATCAGAATCGCGAACGATGTTTTTTCACGTGTGAGAAAAATGATACGTCCAATCAGAAGCCACAGAGGTGCGGGAGTTTCGCGCCAAAATTCCCGCCTTTTATTGCAGCTTGCAGCGCCGCTTCGCACACATTTATCAACGAGAAAAGTTTTACTCAAGGAGTTTTTCTCGCTAAAAAAGTGAAAAACATTTCGGAAATGGAGTGGAATAGTTTCGTTTGTTTCACTGTCGATAAAAAAATACGGTAGAGAGCCGGTGAAACAACAGCGGAAAGGGATAAACAGAACGAGACGTAAGCTTTTGTTGTGCTTTTTGTCGGAGCTACTTTGCCTTTCATTTAAGCTTAAGCTTATATTGAAACCGGCCATTTTACTTAAATTCACTCATTTTCAATTGTGCATTGAGAACAAGCAGTTAAGATTACTTATAGTTCTTGGATTAAACCTCATATCCTCACCGTCATTTATGTTTTTAACAAACGTTTTTACTAAAAAGCTGATACTTCGTTTTCGTTGTCATTTTGCGGTAAGTGTGTAGCGGCAAATTTTAGCATTTTTGAAAGATTTAAAATAAAAAGGCCCGCAAAATGATGAATGACTCAGTATGTATATAATAAACACAATACCACATGGAAAGTGCTTTGTACGGTATTTACGCACTCGTTGTTTTTGTATCAGAAATCTTACTCGTTCGCTGCGCTCACTCGTTCGATTTCTGATACGTCAACAACTCGTGCGTAAATACCGTACGCCAGCACTTTCCATGAAGTATTCTCTATATTATTATTATTATTATTATTATTATTATTATTATTATTATTATTATTATTATTATTATTATAACGCTGTTTATGAAGGCCATTTTCCCTTTTAACTCTCCCGCACCGCTTTTCAAAGCTGAACCTTACTTGGCGTAAGGGTCGTTAAGCAATTCTGTTCTCTTTCCAAACATGTCTACTTGTAGACTACCGATACTTGTATTCTGCTATCCATAGGGCTTTTTTTCTTAAGGGAATTTCATAGGCTGACCATGAGAAGATCGATTAGTACAAAACTTACTCTCTGCTAAGACCGGTTTGGCTCTCTCTTGACTCACCTTTCGCCTCCGCCTCGGAACACTCCGGAGAAGTTAATCATTTTTATTGTAACTATGCAACCGCAGCCCAGAAAATTGCTGTGTTAGGTAATAGCAGAGCTCTCTCGCGCGAGCCAGCGGTGTACCATGGGTAAGTAAATCTTCCCATCCCAGAAAATTTGGTAATCACGTGACCGTACACCGATCGACCGCCGTACGTCTGCACCACACGCATACCAATGTAAAATAACTCAATCAACAGGTATGGCAACCCAAATGCAACTCGAGGTTATTTTGGCGGGAAATCGCATGGCCACCCGCGTCTTGTAAAGCAGAGACAACTGAAGACTCAATAAGGGAAACGGTTTAACAGTACCGGGCAATTCTCGATGTAAGGACGCATTTTAAGCCAACTGAAACATTTCACTACATGTATACACATTTCACCTCTTGCCACCCATTAGGGGTCAAGAAAGGCTTTACTAGGGCGAAGCCCTCCCGTTTAATACTCAGAACAAATTCCTCAAAAGAAAACATTCAAAACCGACTAGAAGAATTCCAAAAGCACCTTAGAGAGAGAGAATATCCAGAGAACAGTAATAACTAACTCTCTCTGAAATAAACTATGAAAACAGGAAAGAAGCACTCCAACAAAAACCTTCAAGAGGAAAAACTGACCATTTTGCCCTTTTTCACGCAATATCAACCATCAGTTCCTGGCCTTAAAAACATTCTTATGAAACACTGGCACCTGATAGAGAACCAACCTCTTCTTAGACTGATTTACAAAGAACGTCCAATTATATCATACAAACGAGGAAGGTCTCTGACAGATATACTCGTAAAAGCGAAACTCTGAGAATTAAAGGCTATAAGCACGTGGGTGGAAAGCGTGTGTCAGGCTTGTCAACCCCTTTATGATATTTCAAAAAGAAAGCGAACATTTTTGTGTTGTGTTCACCTACTTCGTAACGTGTCCGTAACGTGGGCTCGTGAAATTAGGAAGTTTTATGTCGTAGTAGTGCATCGACGGCAAAGAAATGTACAAAATATCGTGATGCACGTTTAAAAGTTGTTGTTTGTTAATATAAACATATTATTTTTTGCCGTTCTTCTTGCCGTCGCCGAAATAGTGCTACCATGGTAACGTGACGGTCACACTTCTCCTCTCTATAAGAATGCATGCGATGGCTATACAAGTCTCTCCTTCTGTTTCATTGCGGAAAGACTATTAAATATCAACCCCCGCTAAACTTACAGATGTAGCTTCTAGTGTTCTAGTGATCTTTCTGTAGCTGGGCAGTTGTAAAAATATTTTGGACCCGAAGGAATAGCTTAATGGTCACCCAATGCAAGTTCTTTTAGGCTGGCTCACTCGCAGCGTATCACCCGTAACAGCCTGCATGACGAGGGGCAAAAAAGGGAGGGGGGAGAAAAGTGGCAAAAGGGAAAAAAGAAGAAGAAGTTCCTTTAGCCTGCATAGCGGAAGTGAGAAAAGAGGCAAAAGGGTTTTCCTATCTTCCCACTCCCCCTTTTTCACTTCCTCCCTTGCCCTTTTCGACGCCTGCCACACAGGCTACGGGGTATGGCCATGGAACAAAATAGCGTTTGGGGAGGGAAACGCCGTGAAAGCCAGTTCGGATTGCTCACAGAAAATTATTTGCGGGGAAGAGCGGGATGGGCAGTCAATGAATATTTACATACATATTTAACTACACAAAGCGATGGCAAATAAATTGTATACCACTCATGAATTACGAATAGGTTTTCAGTGTAACGGTTCGTGTAAGGGCCCTTACACCCTTACAGCAGTTTCAGATTATAATGCATGGTATAATGAGATGCTTAACTCTTTTTTTTAATCAACGCAACAATGATCAAAACAAAATGGCGAATGGAACCCCTTTGTAGCGGGAACCCAGGCTTTTTCAAGGCTCTTGGCTGTTGTCATGGCAACAGCATTTTTTTGCATAATAATGTCTTTATGACATTTGTTCCGGCAGGTGGTTTATTAGCCAACATGGGTGGACAGGACAGTTTGCGCCAAAGGCAAAACACCCATAGTGCAATTTATTTGCAAGAGCAAAAAACACGTTTTCTGGCGTTAACCGTTTTTTTTCCGCGCTTGCTTTGCTACGAAAATGCAAATCGCTTACGTTGCCCATAAGGCACCTATTACCTGGCCTACCAAAAACAATTTTCTCTATTTAATAGTGGCTCTTTTAAGCAATTTTGATAGGCTGGAGTTAAAAGGATAGCCTAAAGCCCTTACAGCCCTAACACCCTTACAGCCCTTACAGCCGTTACAACCTTACAGCCCTTACACCCTTACACCCACCCTTACACCCACCCTTACACCCTTACAGCCCTTACACCCTTACACCCTTACAGCCCTTACAGCCGTTACAACTTTACAGCCCTTACACCCTTACAGCCCTAACACCCTTACAGCCCTTACAGCCGTTACAACCTTACAGCCCTAACACCCTTACAGCCCTTACATTCTTACAGCCCTTACACCCTTACAGCCCTTACAGCCTAGCATACCTTACAGCCTAGCAAACCTTATATCCTTTCAGACTGTTGAGATAGGACGGTGGTTGTGAAAGATGTTAACACTGAAAAATTGCGTTGCAATGTTGGAGAATGTTGTAACAATTCGAAATAATGTCGCAGCAATATTGCAATGCTGCGTTGTGCTAAAAATCGTCGTTGCGAATCGGCTCGTGTAACATCACCTTAAGGTCTTAAGTATAGCCCCGTTTCGTGTTTCTATGGCGAGTTTGTGGTTGCTTATAAAAATCGCAATTTTTTGTTAACCTTATTCTTTGGCGGCTCATTTTGTTATTATGGTCAACATCTCTTCTAAGTATGTCGTTATTCATTTCACTCATCCATTGTTGTAATTCTATATCCTTAATTAAACCTTTGCCTTGTTATGCCTACGATTAATGTTGAGTCTAATGTGCTTTTATCCAAACTTCTCCTAGTCGTATATATCAGATCTGTCTTAATGTGCTTCTGATTTTTTTTGCTCCAGAAAGCTTTATTTTCATTCCATTTTATATCATCGTTTCTTATTTGCGATAATTTATTTTCTTTCTTTATCAGAGATAGCCAGAACTTTAAATTCCTACACTGGGCGTCAATTTTCATTAGGAACCTTCTCGTCTCCACCCTGCACACATTATTACAGTATGTATTTACACCCGGTAGCCATTTTAAGAACTTGTTCTGTACTAGTTTCGCGGGATCCTTATCTATTTTTCCGTCGCAGTCAATGCCCCATATTTCGCTTCCATAGAAAAGTTTCGGGGATACAAGTGTGTCAACTTATAACTTTATCATTAATTTACATTTGTAATATAGTTTTCTGTATAGTGGTCTCCCATCTCTTTTCGCAACTTATACAGAGCATTGATTGCAATTTTTTCCGGCTCCTGGCTAGCGAGATTAAAATTTCCGTATTGGCTCAATATTTGTCCGAGGTATTTGTATGATTTGAAGTTTTCTAATTTATTTGCGCCATATGTTAATATGAATAGCTGTTTAAGAATTTGAGTGCTACAGTTATTAAAAATGCGATAACTTTTGTTTTATCCAAGTTGGCATCTAAATCAGCAAAGTCACAGAATGATTCCAGTTTACTCAAAATTTTTTGCCGGACTTTTGCTGATCTAGAAAACATCTCATTGTAGGTCGTCATCCAGGATGTAAGAGCAAGAGAGAAAAGATCATTCTCTCTTGGTAAGAGGTAATTTATAGATTTTTCTCCTTGAGTTATGTCCTCTGAACTCAATGTAGAACTCAGCAGTTTGGGTAGATCACTTAGGTAAAAGCAAGAGAGGATAAAGGAGACAGAGAAGGCATCCCCCATACATACCCTATTCCATTGGTAATTCGTCTCGACTTATTTTTAAGACCACAGATCCCACGGGGGATTAGACAACAGTCAATCACATAGCGCGAATGTGTTCCGCATGGATACCCACGCTCAGAGCCACGCGTCCTTCACGAATTGACGCAGACCAAAATGGCGAAAGACGCGAAGAGCGATATTGCTATTTGTTTTGTCGACGAAAACGACTACAGAGAGATTTCTGCTAAAGCTGTGTCAGCTAAACAGAAATTAAAAAAGAATCGCCCTTCCTCTCTTGTATAGAGCTAACAGTACAGCAGGGAAATCTTTAACACACTGAATATTCTCTCAGGATCATTTATAATTTACAGTTTGAAGACAACAATTTCTGGTTGGATATTTATTCTTTTATGAGTCTTTATTATTCAACAAAAATAACACTTGGCCTCCCTACTTGCTTTATTGCACAAACGACCGGTTTTAATAGACCGGCGAAATTTCTCATTTTATTAATTTAAAGCGCTGAGGTTACGACAACTTCGAGTTAAACTGACTTCACGGGTTGTCAAAGAGTCTAGCGATTCCCTTTTCCCAGGTGAGCGCCGACTCATTTCGCTTCAATATTCAGGAATGCTCTCGATCTCTTTACGCTTTCATATTGCCTTTCGCCCGACATGTTTTGCACGGCGTTTAGTCATGCGAAACCTCCACGAAACCTCCACGCAGCGCGCGAGGTAATTTTACCCCGATTCTAAAAATAACTCGAGACGAATTACCTATGGAATAGTGTGTGTATGGGGGATGCCTTCTCTGTCCCCTTTATCCTCTCTTGATAAAAGTTAAAGATAATGGGTGATAACATGCGACCTTGCTTTACCCCGGAGTGGCAAGAAAAGAATTGTCAATTTTGACTGCCGATTTATCGTTCGAGTATAGAAATCAATACTTCTAAGAAACGCCCTTATACGTTTTTAAACTAAAAGATGCAATCAACTGTGCCATGCATTTGTCAGAAGCCGCCTTGTTCTGCTTTTAAAATTCCTTTTTCGATCATGTAGGGGTACAATCTGTTATTAACGAGTATCCTGATAGTTTTGTAGTTTAGATTGATCATGTTTTTTGTACTGGGTACAGTGAGGCCAAAACTCGATCCAGCGAATAGGGTTTTTGCCAGCATTGAAGATGCCATTGAATATCCCGTGCGAATTTGATGTCAAGTCTCAGAAGCCTGAATAAATTACTAAATACATGGGCTTTAAGTGCAGCTGAAAAATGGATGGTTAGAAGGTACTGGAGTTGTTGGCTTTATTTCTCCCCATACTGGAACCCTGCGACGCTGAAAACTCTTGAGAGTTTTTCTTAGATGTTATATTTTACCTTTTTAAGATAGGTTTCGAAAAGAGAGGGACAAATACAAAGTAAGTGTGATGAATAGAAGCTCTTTAATCTTGCCCCGCATTTAGCATAAAGTTGTTCTTCTTGTATTGCGAACTGTATATTCACTGGTGGGTTTCTCATTACTCAGTTTCTTGGAACTGAAGCTTTGGGCAAGATACTCTTTCAGATTGGAGATAGTCCGTGGGCAGTTTTTCTCTATTTGTGAGTCAGCTTTCACAAATGTGTTAGCTAGCGTTGCATTTTCAGGCTAAATTTGACCAGCTATTTGTGCAGCAAGTTCTACGGTCATGATTGACTTCAAACTTGCAGATATATATAACTGACAAAAGAGCTCTGAAGCTTATTTGCTGAAGTTAAAGAAAAATCTGTCTTAGGGTTTCGAAGTTATTTTCATTTTTTGTAAAAATGCGGTTTTAAACATATATCTCAAAGGCTATACCTACAGGAAAATAGATCACATTTTCTTAAAGTTTAACTATTCTTTATTAAGGAAGCCAGAAATCATAGAAATCGGTTCAGTCGTTACTGCCGAAAAACGCGATTCAAAAACGTAACCAACACGCATATAAACTAAGGTTCAGGCCACCTTAAAAAGTTCTCGAAGTGTGATGCCGACGAGTGTCGCGAGAGGCCCCGGAAACCGCTATTCCTCTTTCATCATGGCTTGATCTTTGAAATTAAATTATTAATGAAAAAATAAACAAATAACTACAGAAACAAATGTATACACCTTGAACGTTGAGACCTAAATAATCTTTTAAAGTTCAGCTAACTCTATCTTTGTTAGCTCTCTTCTCTCACCCCTCTTCGAAAGGCTTGAATCTAGGCGGAGAAGCCGAGCCGGCTCTTCCAACTAGTTTCAAAGTTTTGTCTGTATTCTTGTTATCGGAGTCACTTGAACCGGAAGAAATCTAAGGCAGTGGACATCGCTGTAGCAAACAAAAAAATTATGGATATCGCAAAATTTAACATACTGAGGTGCCAGCCGGCCAAATACAATACATCAGCGTAGTTTCTCTTGTACATTCTCTGGGACATAAGCACAAACCTTACTGCAAAATAACTTCGGAAACTGTAACGATAGAAACTACAGATCTTTTCTCCTTTATAGGCTATAGACTACAAGTTGGAACCGACATCGATTTTTAATCTTATATACCTACCTTATAAATGTATTTATTTATTATTTTCACGCCGTCCCCCATTCGCCGTCCGCCGTCAGTCTTTTTACAGAATCATGCATTTTTGGTGGCGACCCTACAGCATGAAATGATGGAATGCCCATAACACGGAATGGCGGAAACGTGGAAAATGGCCCCAAATGCTAAAAGACGAAATGTCTCCCTTAATTTTGAAAAATAAAATAAAAATGACAAACAACATAGAATTTAAAAAATAATAATAATGGGATACATAAAACCTAGCTTATGAAATAGATGTGTAGTAACTTTCCATGGAATCGCTAAAAAATCGCAGAAGGCGGAACACCTAAAAATATCAGTGTTTCACCTTGTTTGAAGGGTGGTCGCCACTTGCAGAAAAAGGCGAAAAAAAACAAAGACTGAACTGTTTAAAGTTTGGTATTGACTGAACGTTTTGGAATTTTAGTAAAAAAAAATCCAAATGTTTGAAAATTACCAGATATGAACTTGCCAGAGTAATTTTGTTGGTCTGATGCCCATTTGAAGGGAAAAAACTCGTCTACCCGGAGTAGTCAATCGATAAAAATCGATAGCAATCAAGCGATTTTTATTGATTGATAACGGAAATCGGTGAAAATCGATAAACTAAATTGCTGTGTCAAATCGATATTATCGATTTTTCACGATTTTAACGATTTACAACGGTAAGTCCGACATTGTTGTCTTGTTTTTATTGGCATCAGTTAAATAGTACTGCTGAGAAAACACATCCACGAGTAACAACTGATCAACAGACATGAAAAGAAGAAATGTGGAAACTATTACAGACACAAGATTCTCTCTAAAAACCGCGAGCCTTTTGTACATAATAACAGAAACGGTTCGGTTTTATTACATTCATAGTTCTCGCAGGCAAGTACCACGAGAAATACAACTATAGACAAATGATTTCCCAGCCACAATTTCGCGCAGACATCCTCTAGAGTCGAAGAGATGCCCGAAATTCAGACTAAAAGATTTCTCTGGATAGCTTTTCACCGTTTTCCGTCAACAATCGATAAAATCACTTGATCGCTAACGATTTTTATCGATTTCGATTTTTATCTATTGGCTTCTCCGGGAAGTAACTACACGTTGAACTGAGGTTATTTTGAAAGAGCGGCAGATCTAAATCGTGAAAAACTGGAAAAATGAAAAACCTGGCCAATGTTGGCCATCCGAAGAAGACTTTAAAGCAGGTGTTAAAGAAAAGAGATAAGGTTTTTTTAAACTTTTCTTTAAAAAAGTGATAGTAAATTGTTTAATCCTTCGACTCTCAATATGAAATCAGTTTTCATCTTTGGATGAACAGAAGAACAGATGTATCTTCCGATAAAAATCGATGGAATCGGTAAAATCTAGATAAGTCGATAAACGAAGGGAGTGTGTCATCGACTTCCACCGATTGATCGATGCAATCGGTATCAATCAAATCAGATTTACCGATTTTTATCGATTTATCGATTGATAAATGGATACCAATTTTTATCGATTAAGTACTCTGGGCTATTTAAACAATTGAAACATATTTAACTCTAGACTACGTGTAGTCCCCCATTTTTTTACTTTAAGTTCAAATAAATGTGACTATTTCACCACTTTTATGATTGCTAACGCAAATTGAAATTTGAGACATTTGTCCAGATCCGAGACCAGATGTTAAAGAGGTCAACAGACCCCCTTCAGTTTCGTCTGGAAAAAACAGACCTTCACGACTGTCACGTACGTTGTCGGATTTCAATACAGTTACACAGGGACTAACCTGACATCAGGCGTTATCTATTTATTTTTTTTTCTGCTTCTCTGCTTCAGAACAGATTACAGAGATAAAGGGAGGGGGGCATGATCACAGACTACATTGGGACCTAAATATTGAACTTTTAAAAAGGAAAATGTTGGATTTTTTTACAAAAAAAAAAACATACAAAAAAAACGGAGTTAGGAAAAGGCAGTCACTAGACATGTTGTGTGACAGAAAGCAACTTACTCCCCCGGGTGGGTACTCCTGGGAATCCTTGGTGGGGGCCAAAAATGTCATTTTCCACACCCGTTTTTAGACCAGACCTCTAAAATCCACACCTGTTTTCAGACCTGGCCTGTAGGCAGAAATTATGTCATCATTACTTAGACTAGAGCGCAAACAAAAAAATTATTCAAATCCATTTAGAATTCGCATATTTCTCCGTCTTTCTCTCACATTTGGAATTGAAACGATAAATACGTTCATACACTCCCGTAGCTCCCTCGAAAACCATACCCGATCCCAGACAAAAATAGGCAAAATCTGTACCCGTTTTCAGATCAAAAGGCGCAAAAACCGTACCCGAAGCGGGGGGAGGGGGGGGGGGGGCACATACCTATAAATATATAGCTTATATAAGGGAGTTACCACTCCCCGGGCTTACTCGCTTTAACGGAAAGAGACAGGAACTCAACACTCACATGTTTAACCTGTTACAACGACATCTACTTTTTTTACAGATTTTTTTATCGAACTTTATATATACACCAGTACTTTATATTCCGTCTTTAAGGATTTGGGGCGATATTCCACCATTCCGCCATTCCACCATTCCATGATTCCATTCTTACATCGTTCAATGTTGTTTTGGCGGAATTTTATCATCAGCTCTAACTCTCTCCGAATACTTGGGCCCAGGCTCCTTTTATGGGTGAGCGTCACCTCGTAAGGTTGTAAGGGCCCTTACACGAGCCCTTACACTGAAAACCTATTCGTAATTCGTGACTCAGGTGACTCATTTGATAAATTGACCTCCTTTTTGTGTGTCAGTCACTTGATCGGAGCGCAATGCGGGGAACGTATGTGGTAGTCTATGTCTAGCCGCACCTTGTAACTGTAACACCAGTAATATAGCCTTGAACAGAATAAGGTGGAATCTTTAATTGACAAAACTTGGTAACCGGCCTTAGACAACCACTTGTGTATACATTTTTCCTTTCCCAGTGCAAACCTAGCCTGCGAACAGCAGACGTATTTCCGGTCGACGACCAAAAATACGCCTTCTGCGGTCAGTAGTTGATGTATGACCCCATGAAATGTCCTGAGACACAATGGTGCCATGTCGAGACTCTAGGCACAGATTCGCAAGCTAATGCAAACCGGGAAGTGTTTAAGTTCTAGGAAGCAGCTTTTTCACTTCCGGAAAGTGTTTTCAACTATTCCGGGAAAGGTTTTTAATTCCGAGAAGTGGCTTGGGATCAGTTTTCAATCCTGTTTGTCCCAGCAGGCAAGAAAGGTCGCACATTGCTCCAAGATACGCTAGGAGGACCAACTTCTTTACCTTGCCGGTTTGTGGAGGTCTCGTTTCAGCAGGTTTTATAGCACTGTTAATTTAGAACTTGTAATGAATCGTTTATCCGGACGGTCACAATCACGATCACCGTCACCACCACGTTTGAGAATGGATCGTTTATTCAGAAGGTCACGATCACGATCACTGACACCACAACGGCGGAGAGGGAATCGTTCATACAGTCGGTCACGATCACGATCACCGTCACCACCACGGCGGAGAATGAATCGTTCATACAGTCGGTCACGATCACGATCACCGTCACCACCACGGCGGAGAATGAATCGTTCATACAGTCGGTCACGATCACGATCACCGTCACCAGTCAGAAGACCGTCTCGGTCACCGTTTTACTCAGGATCAGCAAGCGGTAGCGGAAGCGATGGAGAAATCAGGGAAATTGGTATGTTTTTATCTGTTTGGTAAGGTAACTGATCGATATAGATAGCTCATGGGGCACTGAAGGCTTTGTCTAAGTCGTTTCTAATAGATTAATTCAGGAGTAACTGCAGAGTAGACCTTGTCACGGTTTTCGACGCCATCTTGACGAGTAGGCAAACGCGTGAGAAATTCATACAGTGTTTGTATGAGAATCTAATGTCGAATAATTTCCGTAGAACGGCTGTCCTGAAAAAAAATATGAATTGTAAACTAAAGCTTCACTCCTAAGGATTCTACTGAAAAAAATTGAGGGCGTTACATGCACTAGCAGACCTATAACCACTTTTTAAAATTTCTATACATTTGTCTGTAAGAAAGTCCCGGGAAAAATTAACAGACAAATATATGGAAAATCTAAAGCAAGCATCTGGAGAAATTTAAGCACAGGTACTCCCCCCATTTTTTTTAGTATAATCCTTTGTTTTGTAGCCTTAGTTTAGAGGTCGTATTTTTTCACAACAGCCGCTTGACGGAAATTATTCGACATTAGATTCTCATACAAACACTGTAACTTCTTACTCGTTTGCCAACTAGTCAAGATGGCGTCGAAAACTTGCTTATTTTGATGACTTCTATCAATGAATTCATGTTTGCTCGTTTTTAACTCGATATTTCGCCGAGAAACTAAAAAATAAAGCGTCCTTCGAAATGACCTCATTTGCATAACTGACAACGTCACAAAGTAAATTTATGGAAAATTGCTAGTCGCTCTATATTTCGACCGTTATTCGGGCTGTTTTGCTTAGATACATTGAAGAAAAAAAAAATTTACTGTATTACACAAAATTAAGAACTTTCCTGGCAAAATTACACTCTTTAAAAATTTTTTTAAAATAATTATGCAGAAATATATATGCCTTGTTTATATATATATTTGTAGAGGTAATAGCATGATTTGTAGTCATATTTGGCTTAAATACCACGAGTGATATTTCAAAATTGTTATACGTAATTTCATGAGCCGTTAGGCGAGTGATAGCCTGAATTTCACCCGATTACTTCGAGTCGTTATTACTCCCTCAGTAACGTCTGAATCGACCGGCCGTTAATGCCGTCCAGTGACGTCACTACTCCTTGACCTTTCCTTTAATTCATGCAAAAAGCAAAACACGATTTTCAAGTGGCAAACCGAGAAATATCGTTTGGAAATGTTTGCATGATACAGAACTGCTTTATTTTTTTCGATTGTAGTTCATGTTTAACGTTCAAACTATCAACTGCATGCGGTACAACTCTGAACCGGTTGCACTAAATTCTAAAATCAAACTCGGTCGCAATCACGCAATGAAATAAACACACACACGGAACACTTCGTTCAAAAACACAATGATTTGCTTTAATTGAAAAGAAGCCATTTGGTCCTTAACGAAGAAAAAAACTAGGAGACAAGAAAGAAAAGCTAACAGAATCATTACACTTGACGGTAAAAATAGCAAGAAGGTCGAGTAATTCAACATTGACCTCAGAACACTTCGCGTAAACAAAATCACCGGCCGCCGAAACCACAAAGCGGCTCTGAATGAAAACTCACTTACCGACTCTCCGCGATGATTCTTCATTCGCGGTTCAATTTAGCATTTCAGTTTCGAAGACAGGGGCAATTTTGCTGTTTAAGAGATAAAGATTAAGCTTATAGAAATGTTTGAACTAACCGAAAGAATGCCAGGGATGCGATACGCTGAATATCAAATGATAATCCGGCTAAAATTTTTCATAATTATACAAAATTATGCGAATGTTTAGACAATCAACCAATCAAAATCACTACCCGGTTTTCGGGTAGTGAGTGACGTCACTGGACGGCATTAACGGCTGGTCGATTCAGACGTTGTTGAGAGGAGAAAACGACTCGAAGCAATCGGATGAATTTCAGGCTAGGCGAGTGAAATTTGAGACAATTTTGAAATATCACGAGTGGTACTTATGCCAAACATGACGTACAAATCATGCTATTATTTGTTTATACTACTACCCGCAAAAGGTCTGTAATTTTCACATGTAGGTATTTCAAATTAAGCTGAAGTACCACTGCTCTAAACCAATCAAATTGCAGAAATTTCTCATGTAGTAGTATAAGTATAGGTAATAGCATGATTTGTAGTGATATTTGGCATAAATACCACGAGTGATATTTCAAAATTGTTATATGTAATTTCACGAGCCGTTAGGCGAGTGAAATTTGAGACAATTTTGAAATATCACGAGTGGTATTTATGCCAAATATCACCAACAAATAATGCTATTATTTGTTTATACTACTACCCACACAAGGTTTGTAATTTTCAGATGTAGGTATTTCAAATTAAGCTGAAATACCACTGCTCTAAGCCAATCAAATTGCAGAAATTTCTCACGTAGTAGTATACTTGGCGGAATACGGGTTTCCTGAGACGGAAGAGTTTAATTTTTGCCCTTTCCAGTAAGGTATAGCTTTATACGGAACTGTAAATAACAGCAGAGATATAATTTTTTAAAGTTACCTGGTCAATTTACTTTAAAAAAAAACCTGAAGAAGACGATGAGTTTTTAATTCATAACGCCCGAGGATGACAACCATCTGAAAAACTAACAGTCTATTAGTCAGCATTCTCAGAACTCTCAGTATACAGTCAACTCTCTCCAAGACGGACACCTTTGGGACCGGCACGAAGTGTCCGTCTTAGAGAGATGTCCGTCTTATAAAGAGTCAAATAAAGGGAATAAGCAAAGGCAGGGACCAACTCTAGGTTTCCATTTTACAGAGGTGTCCGTCTTATAGAGGTGTCCATTAAGAGAGAGTCAACTGTAGTCTGGTGTATTTTAAAAAACATCTGTTAAAGAAAAGATTCCTTTGGTTTTGTCTTGGATAGCAGACGGATAAGACGAAGAAAACAGCAAGATTTGGAAGGGAAATAAATCATTTCGGCCCAGTGATTGATAATCTTTCTGAACACCGGAAAAATCCAAAATTTTGTCGATGATTCAGTTAGCTAATGCCCTTGGTTCACCCCGGAGTGGCAAGGAAAGAATAGGGTTAATTTGTTGTCAATTTTGACCGTCGACTTATCATTTGAGTACATAGAAATCAATACTTGTAAGAAACGCCGCTGAATACCTTCTTTTCTCAGTTTGTCGAATAGCTTCTGTCGGGGTATACAGTCAAAAGCTTTTCTGAAATCAACGAAGCACGAAAAGAGAAGGTTTCTTTTTTTCTGTGGCTTAGATTTTACATACTTAATGTCAATAAGCGTTTTTATAATAAAGGTGCAAGGTTAGGCGGGTCACCCTTCTAACCAAGCAAACTTTTTATTTCTCGTGTAAGCGGTTTGCTAAGTTTTGAGTAGGTGAGTGCCCCTTCTGCCCGAGACACGTTTTCTCCATATAAATGGGGTCTTGCAGAAATTTACAAAGAAGAGGAGGTTAATGTGACTCCCGCAATAGTGTAATACATTTATTTTTTAGAGAGAAAAGGAGGCAGCAAACTATTATATCTATTAGTATCTATTATATTTTAACTGTAGGTGTCCCCTATTAGTAGAGGGCCTGCCCCTCGGCTAGTTTTTCTTTCTTGACACATAAATAAAGTTTCTATCTATCTATTTCTATCTAACCAGCAAAACAGATTGAGGAAAAACGGATTGAAAAAAATTCGTTTTCTGAGCCTTGGGAGGATAGCGACTTGGTGCTCACGGTGGAGGACGAGCCATTTCATGTCCATCGACAGATCCTGAGCTTACACTCACCGGTGTTTAAAGCGATGCTGAATTCTCAATTTAAAGAAGCCACAGCAACAGAAATCCCATTGCCAGGAAAGAAAGCAAATGAGGTTTTAGATTTCTTGAACGCGCTTTACCTAAAAGAAACAGCTGAAATAACTTGTAAGTAAGATATCAGTAAGGCAGCGTTCACACCTGGCGCCCGGGCACGGTGCCCGAGTACGGTAATTGCTGGGCACTAATGTAAACACGCCCTTTTTTAAGTACCCAGACTCCTCGAATCCGTGCACCGTGCCTGTACCCGATTTCAAAATGAAGTCTGACATGGCAAAAGGGAGTAACTATTTACACAGTTACAGCCTGGTACTCAGGGTGTGAACACAACTTCATTTTGTGCCCTTACCCAGGCAGTAGTGCTCGGGCACCAAGTGTGGACATCACCGTTAGTTGCCTTAAAACGGTCGTATCTTTACACAATGGCCACTTTTCGAATCAGGAACCTCCAGGAATAGTCCATTTTCACAATGACGACATTTGATTGCAACTACCAGAATTCATTTCTTTTTTGCCTTCTTATTTAAATTTGTCAATCCCGGTGAGGATTAAAAGACAGTGGCCCTAATTTGCACAAGAACTCGGAAAAAAAACTGAAGCATCATTCTGGTAGTTGTCGTAAACTCACGTCATCGTACAATTGTCTTTCTAAATAGACAATCGTATAGGAGGAGATACCGCAATAAGCGCTGGCAGACAGGAGAATGGTCCACACTAAGGACTCAGTCTTTGATCATTACCCTTCCGAAGTAACCCTGAACAGTGCATGAACTGTCGCAAAATCTGTCTGAAATTCCACCCCAGTAAAGTCATGCTAAAGATGCTGTTAAACGGGCTGAAGCCCCAGCCAAAACACAATTATCGCGGAACAACACACAGGCTTCAGAGAAGGACGTAGAGCAACAGATTTAATCTTCAACCTCAGAATATTGTGTGAGAGATAACTCCAACATTATAAAGACCTCTATTACGTCTTTGTTGATTTTAAAAAGGCGTTTGACAGAGTATGGCATAAAGCCCTTTGGTATACTAAGAGGCTTTATAAAAATTAGCGCCAACCTGACCCGAGTCATAGAGAACCTCTACAGCAAGGCCACCAAAGCAGTCTACCTTAATGGCGACGTAGGAGACTGGTTCAGAACCACAGTGGGAGTCAAACAAGGCTGTCTACTCCCATCGACTCTTCTCAACATATTTCTGGGGAGAATTAAAACAGGAAGATCACAAGGGAACAGTCAGCATTCGAGGCGAAAAGTTGAGCAATTTACGTCCTGAGATGACATTCTGAGCTTGGCAGGAAAAGAGGAGGAGTTAGCCTCTCAGGAGGATCACCTGGATAAGACCCTTTCAGACTTTGGCATGGAAATTAGCGCAGAGTAGACCAGGCAAACTGATGACCAACAATTCAACGTAGATGCATTACCACTGACATCAGGGCAGGAAATTGGAAGAGGTTGATAGTTTAAATATCTGGGCAGAGTCGTCACAGATCAAGGTTTCAACCCTGAAGTACTGTTTAGAATTGCACAGACAAGAGCAACACCAGCGAGACTAAAGATTATCTGGAACGACAAGAATATCTCCTTTAGCTCAAAGATCAGACTCATGCTCTCCTTCGCTGTCTGGATACTCTTGTATGCCTGCGAATCCCGGACATTCACAGCGGACAAGCATCCAAAATAAATTGCAGCCCACTGAGATAAGATGCTTTAGGACCGCTTGGCATCTCATGCTTCTTCTTTAACGCAAAAGATCTCTCAGGATCCGTAGACGCGCGCACTCTGATGCTGGATTATTCTTAGGTCTCTCTTCTCAGCAAGCCTGATAGCCTACGATGGTGTACTCCTTGTCCATTCACAGATGTCTGTTATCCAACATCTCCGTGGACAACCCCGCCCTCCGTTTCCAGCAGCTTGTCCATGCATGACTGTGTTAGCCAGTCTAAGCTCACTGGGATGTCTCGTGACATGGCCGAAGGATTTCATTTTCCGCTCTTGCGCAATTTGAATTAGGGGTTTTTGTACTCCGGCTAAGTTTTCCACCTGTTCTTTCAATGACTCGTTTGTACGTCTGTCCTTTCAAGAGATGCCAAGTAATCTTCTATAACACTTGAATTCAGACGCATTGATCTTCTTTACAATCTCTTAGCCTGCGCCCGCGCCGGTTACGTTTTTTAAAGGCCGCGCCAGGTGATAAAAAACAAACTGGCACCTGCTTTTATTGTATGTCCAGGATTCGCATCCGTAAAGTAAAACAGAAATCACGATCGATCGTAATAATGTCAATTTCACTGCGAAGCTAACAGTTTGGCCTTTCCACAATTTGTCCATTTTGGCTAATGACGACATAGCCATTACTGTTCGTATCTTTTCCTTTATTCGTTGATCTACCTGAATCAAGCATACTACAAGCCAAGTACTTGAATTGAGATAACTTAACAGGCGTTCTTAATGTCTCCGGTGTTTTACCTACGGCAAGGGTCTTACTTTTCTCTGCACTATTGTCCACTCTGAATCTCGTCGACTCGGTGCTCAACCTATATGGTAAGGAATTTTAGTTCATTGCACTTATCTTTGATTAATGCAATGTCATCGGCGAATCGAAGGTTATTCACCAGCAATCCTTGAACACAAAAGCCGCCTGTCAACTCTTCAACTGTTCTGCTTACAATCTTCTCCAGAAAGACCTTGAAAAGACTTGGCAACAAAACACACCCTTGTCTCACCACAACACTACATGGGAACTTCTCGCTAAATTTCGCTCCAACCCTCACTTTGCTTGTTGACTTCGCATAAAGTTGCTCAATTGCTCTCATAATGTTGTCATCTATTCCCTATTAGTGACCTTAAGCATCGAAGACGACGAACTGCACCGTGAAAGGACTGGGTCGAGAACGTCGTTCACGGCGGGAAAATTCGAGAGTCAAGCGCTCGCTTACTGTGGACGACGAGTTTCCCATGTAAACAAAGGAAATGCGAATGATCGAAGTGTTCAAAATGTCTTTTCACGGTCTGCCCTGAATGTTCCTTAGCGCTTTGCCAGTGTTCCTCTAGAGATGCTCCTTCTTCCTTTTCTTTTTTCTTTACCTCGGAGCTGTTTTCGTCGGCCAACTTCTCCTTTCAATCATTATATCTTCGAGAGCTTTTGGCCTAGTTCGGTCTCTTCGCAAGTGATTCAAGTGGCATTTTCCAGTTGGCGTATTTTCGCTTTATGCTTGGTAATCAGCAAGGTCAGTCTGCTGTCTCTCGTGGCTCTTTTATTGACTTTGAATTTCGGATGATCAAGGCCACTCAGGTTTACTGGTATCTGGTTCGGTACATCTCCCCTTTCCTTGCTTTTTATACGGATTTTGCTAGGGTTCCATAACTAACACTTCTCCGCATAGCACCAAATCATGTTTGTCTGACCTCGCCATCTCCTTTACAAAGAAAAATAGAACCAAAGGTTACTAATGTTTGGAGACAAGTCACTACAGTTCTTAAAGAAAAAAAGGGCGGAACAGGAATATGATTTAACATCTTTCTGGCCTGTAAACCTTTTTGTCTCGCGATAAGCTGGAAAACACAAACAAGAAAGTTTCAATGGGACTTGCTGGTGCTTGTTTACTAAGGCCTATATCAATCGGTTTTCCTGGTGTTTTTAGTACAAAAATACTAAGCACAAATACGTTGAAAGTGGAATACGCAATTGAGATGAAATTTCTTTCAGGAAAGTGGATCTAGGGGGGTAAAAATGCGAGTAAATTTACTCACGTTCACTACTTGACGCCACACCACTGGTTTTCACGTTCTCGAGAGCATGTGGACGACGAGCCGAGCATATGGAGTAGCGTTCAACTCGCCTCGACCACTTCCGGTAGGTCGTCGTCGTCCCATTCGTCGTCAATGCTTAAGGTCCCTATTTCCTTAACACTGCCCATATAGCATTATGCCATACCCTATCAAATGCTTTCCTGTAGTCGACGAAATTCAAGAATACTTTTGGGCCGAGTTCGATATATTTTTCGCACAATTTTCTGAGATTGGTCACTTGCTCCGCTGTCCTTCTTCCTGCTCTAAAACCTGCCTGACAATCATCCAACACAGACTCCACAGTTGGTGTAATTTGCCTTTGAGGGATCTTTAACATCGCGTCGCTAGCATGACTGAAAAGTGCAATTGTTCTATGGTCAGCACACTTAAACGACGCTTTCTTTGGGATTGGAATCAATATTGACGTTGTCCAGTCTTCAGGGCAAATTCCCGTTTTTAGGATCTTGTTGCAAATATCATGTAGTATCTCTATAACTTCCTCTCCACCATGCCTTAGTACCTCTTCTTGGATGTTATCCACCCCAGGGGCCTTGTTATCTTTTAGACTTCTCCCAGCTTCGTTTTCCTCGACCTCCGCTTTAGTAATCGACGGAGCTGTTTCATTTGGTGGAGCAGCACTCCTCAAGGTGCCAAGTATTGTGTCATCCTTATCAATTTGATAATTGTATAGCTCGTCACAGTATTCTTTCCATCTCCTTAGAACATCTTCAACATCAGTTAGTAACGTCCCATCACTGCCTTCAATGATAGTTGTTGCGTCTCTATTCTTGTCTTCAGTAAACTTGTTAACAGTCTTATAGGCTTTCTTTGGGTTTCTATGAAGATTATTCTCAATAATCTCCCATTTCTCGTTGATCTACCTTTCTTTCGCATTTCTTGTCTCTTTCTTGACAGCTTTGTTTGCTTCTTTATATTTTTCCATGTCTTCATCACACAGTGTCCTTTTTCCTTCTGTTGTCGCATTTATCTAACAATTCCGCCGTGATCCATGGCTTCTTTGCAATGCATTCTTGTTTTTACCAATAACTGTTGCCGCAGATTGGTTCATGACTTCTTTGAATGGGTCCGTTTGTTCATTCACATCGAGTAAAAGTAATAGTGGTGCAAATTTGCCACCTATTTGTGCTTTGAACTGGTCGGCAATGTTGGGGTCTTTCAACTTTTCAACGTCGTACTTGATACACACTACTTTTTCTCTGCATTTTTTCAGTAGTTTAACTTTTATCGCTATCATCACCAAGTGATGGTCACTCCCAACGTCTGCTCTAGGAAAGGTTCTAGTACCCTTCATTTTGTATACAAGATGTGCGACTGAGGAAAATTGACTTTTAAGTGATTCAATGCTGCCCGTATTTTAGATCTCCCTGTACGCGCATCGGTTAGTGATGCTGTGGCGAAACTGCATTGGAAATCCCTATTGCGCGGGAGAGCCGAACCCTGCGCCATTTT
>NC_133201.1:44544041-44611541 GCF_958299795.1 Porites lutea | reverse complement strand
AAATCAGTGGATAATAAGCCTGATTATTATACTTTGTACTCATCAGAGATCTTTCACATAACTCCAACTAGAGCCACTATAGTGGGAAAGTGTACTAAATATGTAAAATACGCGGGGTGTTTGCCACTGGGTAACAATTCCTTTATTTGCGGCACGCACGAATAGAACCATCAAATAAAAGACGAATTGGGTGGCAAAAACCATTTTATTTTCAGCGTTTTCGCTTACAAATATTATCAACTTAAAACAATGAACAATAGGAAACTGGCAGTTCAATGTTTATTCCTCGTCGCTACTGTCGCTATCAAATTTATCTAGGATGCGTTCTATTTTACTCATCATTTTCACAGCCTTGCCACACATCTCCATGTTGGCCTCCTCCGATGTCCACTGTCGCTTCCTGGAGCACTTTTTCTTAGGTTTGTCCTGTTTTGGCTCAGGCGGTGCGGAGTTGGCTTCCCCTGGGAGATCAGCATCGGCATCGGTGCCTGAACTATCTTCGTCAAGACATGCTGCCTGGCTAAATTTCGCGGATTTTCGCTCTTCCTGGTGAATTATATTGCGTATCGCATCCTGTTATCCACAATAGTCTGTGACATCGCTGTCTTGCTTTTACTTGTCGTGGCAGTCAGCTGTTTAGCTTTTTGGAGGTTTTGGAAAACAATTCGTGTCAGTAACCCTTTTTATCGATGATTCTCTCGGGGTAGAACGATAGTATGCCCTGATGCTTTCGTTCTTCATAAGAGTTCCAGCCGGTCAGTGTTTTGATGATGTATGATGACCCATATTGATATATGGAAACACACGTGAGTTGCATGTCTCTGTAACAAGTAATTTGCAGATAAAGCAAAATGAAAATCTTTCCAAAAATTGAATTCTTTCGATTCTTCAGTTTTAAAAATAATGACCACGAATAGATGCCGTTGAGTTTTCAAAAAAATGTCAGGGGGAAAATTGGGAAAATGTAGCGCTTGCAAAAAAAGAAGTGCATTTTCCGTCTGCTTAAAGCATCTTTTAAAGCCCCGCCCAGGTTTTATTTTAACTTCTTCTACAATCTTTGACTCGCTGGTAAAAAAAATCGCGCTGCACTGCCCCATAAATGCCAGGAGGCCGCGTAGGGATCAACAGACAAAGAAAACAAAAAGCTTACCTGTGCGTCGAAAAGATCATTTACATATTTTGTGGATCTTTCTACTATTGTGACTCATTAGCATATGGTGTTGGAGTTATGTGAAAGATCTCTATTAACTGTCTTCTCATTGGATAAGAGCCTTCAGCTAATTTTGGAAATCAAAGCAACCTACAGATTAGTTAGTTATCTGCTAGCAGATAACTGTAGGTTAGGTCTGTAGGTTGCATGCGCAATGCATGATTTCTGCCAACAATATCAATTCAGGTTCCTTGCGACGATGTGTTTGTCATTCTTTTCTTCAAAATAATGTATAATTAAACAATTATTAGATTCGGTTTTTGTGATATCCTAAATAATCAAGGTTTCGGTAAGTGTTTCAGCCTCGGCCTTCGGCTCGGCTGATAACACTTACCTCGACCTTGATTATTCAGGATATCACAAAAACCTCATCAAATAATTGTTTCTAGCCACCTCCACTTCGCTGAATAATTGTTATATAACGAGACATTTAGTACAGGGTAGACCTCGATACCGGATCTGTTTATAAGAGGGGGACTTTTAGTACACCAATGTTTTGTGGTCTGTGCTATATACCTTTTTGGAACAGCACACAGTTTTTGCAGTAAACATTGTTTATTTATCAGGATTTGTACCTTTTTTGTACTGAAATGAACAAAACTATCACAAATTGTCACCATCAGTAGCCACTCTCCGAGGCTTATACACATAATCGTCGCCAGGCCTTAACTAATGCCATGATCAAAAATACATTTTGACACTGATGGTCAAAATCCGCTCTAATAACGTGCTTGATAATTCTAGTTATTCGGTGAATTTTGGGAATTGCAGTAATTTGTGTTTGAAATTAAGTCTGATTAATTCGCAATTATTGCTTTCGAATGATATGAAAAATTAGGCAGGTCGACAAGGGCCGAGATCTCCTTATAAAATAATTTCTCCTACCATGCGCCTGAAAGCCGAATCAAATAATGGCTTTATTGTTCATTCAAGGTATTTTAGACTTACCAACTTGCTTACCTCAATCGATGTCAATTAAAGTTCCTGTCTTCGTTTCTTTCTCGGAAAATTCAGGATACACCTATAAACGAATGTTCAGTGAAGTCTAGCAGACTTCTTCAAATAGAAGTTATCATCCGTTGTGCCGATATTGTTTCAGTTTTTTCTATGTATTTAGGCAGTACTTAGGCTATTTCTTATTCGCAAAACGTGTGAAATTTTCTGCGATTACCACGCCTTTTGCCATCCTATATCAAGAGCCTGCCTATATTCACAACGCTCGTAATGATATGCGAAAGTAAAGCACTTGAAAATAATACAGTTGACTCCCGCTAACTCGAACGATAATCGATTTCCCCTGGATTTCCGTCATACATTTACTGTAATTTTACCCTCGGTAACTCGAACCTCCCGCTAACTCGAAGTAGTTTTTGTTTCCCCACAGATCATTTCTATATAATTTTACCCTCGATAACTCGAACCATGTTTTGAGCCCTTGAAAGTCGGGAAAAAACAGTGTACTGGCGTCCGAAACATTGAATTTTGAATTTTCCATTGACGTGTTGTAGGCATATAGTTTACTAGTGGAGGCTGATGTTGTTTGTCACAAATCTAACGTGAAAAAGAGCTAAACAGCTTTACTTCTGAAAAGAGTAAAACACATTCTCTCTTTAAACGTTTTGTTACGTTACGTTCTGATTTAATATAGATTTAGCCAGGGCTAAAAGCGAAGCTCCCGTTAATAAATTCATTATTTAAATCAAAGAATAAACTTGTAATCCACAGATCAGGGCACATTCATTTGACTTTTGAGGTAAAGGCTTAGTGATTTTCGAGAAAAATAATTTGACAGTCCAAGAGTGAAACAGCTTTTACATCGAGTTAGTAAATAGTCTTATTTGTACACCCAAAAATAGCAATCATGTTCGATCGCAGTAGATTAGGCCTGGAAAACAAATAGACCTACCTATTCGTGTATTGTATTTGCATTAGCTGTTGCATCATAATGTGGCATTTACCAGTCTCTCCAACATTGCTCCGTTTGAGAGACTATCGATAATTGGACAACCCCGAAATATAATTTTAAGAAACACACGCGCCACGATAGTCCTTGGTGGCAGCCAATTTACACGTTGCATTCCTCTGTCTAAAAGAGAGGCCAAAATAAAAAATCAGGCCGGATTTTTTGTGTTCGATAAGTTTAAGTAAATCTTGGCGACGAATCTGGTGGCGTGTAAACCAGCCTTTAAAACATACTTTTTCTCATCACGTCTCAGGTAAACAGTACTATGAGGCCCTTTTTATCATACAGACTTCGAACAGAATTTGTTCGTTTTTGTCCTGTTTAACCCTATAATACAGCAGTTTATCACAATTTGTAAGAGAATTTGCACTCATTCAATAGAGCGGTTTTCACTTGACTGTCGAAAGGGATTGGTTTTGGTTTTGGTTTTGGTTTTACTACGCCCTTTGGTTGGCTAGTGTATTTACTTTGGTTTTGGTTTTACGACAGTCAAGTGAAAACCGCTCTATCCACGACGATCAAAGCACGCGCTTCCTTTGTAATTGAATTGTAAAACGTTTTCATGAAGAGAATTCTATAAAGCCGGGACTTTTCAGTTAGAAAAATCTGGTCCTATGTGATATGCAGGGTAATAATTATGGGCTTTTAATGAAAACGATAAAAAAATTCCCAAAATCACTTTTCGGCCAGCCGGACGGGTTCTCACTTTTTACAGGCACCAAATTTGCAGTGCGATTAATAGAGTTACCTTTTACGCTTCAACATGATAGATAAATTGTTATTTTTAGGTTTTATTTCCCTTTACTTATTAAATTGTGCATGGTTTTGTTATGTGCAATCTTTAAGAGCGAGTGATATTTATGCGCGGCGTTTTGAGTATTCCTGCATGAGATGTTTATGTTCGACTGGAAACAACCCGTGCAGCGATAAAAATTGCGAGAGGGACTACTAGCAATCAAAAAAATAAGTATAATTTGGTGAAACAAGTACAGAGACAATAATTTTCATTCACGAAGAGAAGTATTGAGAGTAAAGTGTCTCTGAAAATCATGAGTCAGGTAAGCATAAGCTTATTTATGTTTTAAGCCGGCTTCCTGGTGTTGGCTCTTTTTCAAGATGAACTCGAGGTAAGAAAATCGCTCAGAGCTTTCTGTTTACAGCCAAAATCATAACTAAATAATCTTCGGAACCTTTTCTTTGAATTTGCGGTCAGAAAAATGTCTAAAGTTATTTTAAACCTGATAATATTGTAGGTTAGATCATTGCTCGTATATAAACTTAAGCCGCATAAACCATACGCTCGACTTCAGGAAACCGAAAAAACAAAAACATCAAAGACAATAATTGCTCAGGCTTACCAGTCGAGATGCTGCTTCGGAAGGTCATCAAGTGTTCCGGAATCGCTTGAGACTTTTCAACCCTCTTACGCCTCAAGCAAGGGCAAGTGAGAAAACGATGCCATGCGAAATCGGATTTCCAATGACTTTGACAAGTGGTGCATTTGTCAACAAAAAGCGCAATAAACAAACCAGCCATGAATTACAGAACAATCTTGATAGCAGCTGTATTTCATTTTGTACACCAAGTAGAAAAAGACAGTTTAAAACATCACAAGATGACACAAAACTCTGTCAGCTCCAGCTATCAGTAAGCAAGTTTCCAGCCGCTGCATAAATTTTCGGCATGAACTCACCTGTCAAATTTTGACCAATCAGAACATAAAAATTGGACGTAGAGCGTGATCAACGCGTGACAGTGAGAAAAGTCAAAAGTGATTGCCTTCCCTGCATGTAAATGCAAAAGCCGGTTGAATTTTCGCGTCCGAGGTCAGTTGGAACTCAACATTTTAAAAGTCCGGCTCATGAATACGACTTATTTCATATGCATTTTAAAAAATTGAACTTGAGCCTGCGATAATTGAAAAGTTTCAACTTGTCAGCGGATACCCTAAAAAAAACACTCGAACTCAGTGGTCGATACCTGAGCCCGCGATAGGGTCAGGCGATACTGGTCAGCAGAAACATTATTTTGACAGCTGTCAATTAATCAAAACATGGATGTACAATATCAGGTTGCAGGCTCCCAAACTAGCTAGAAAGTGTAAGATTAAACATTGGTATGCCTGTGGTGCGGACGGACGGAAGGTCGCTAGGTCGGGTGGTCGGTGTACGGTCACGTGATTGCCAAATTTTCTAAGATGGATAGATTGTCTAAGCTATGGGGCTTCGAATTGAGCCCGTGATCAAATAAAATATCGGCGCAAAAACTACGTGACCTCAATATATGGATAGAAAAATGAGCCTGCGATACACTCAGGTGATGATGGTCACCGTATACTCTAGTTTGACAGCTGTCAATTAACCTTCATTAGAATGGCGAATGTTCGAATTAACAGACTACGTGTGTGAGTAAGATATATCCGTCCGGCTTGTAGTGGAAAATGCCAGATCGTGTACCTCAGCGAACCTGAGCCCACGTTATTAGTTTTCTGATAGTGGTCTGCACATGTCCCCTTTTGACAGTTGTCAATTGACCTTAATTTGACTTGCCAATATAACTTTAAACGACTGTCAGCCAACTGACAGCCTTGCCCGGCGTAGTTTTGTTTTTATGTTGAATTGGTAAGTGTGACATATTATATCAGCTTATATGTAGGGGCAAAACGACTGGTCTTTCATCTGAGCCCGCGAGATGGTCATGTGATAATTGTCAGCGGATGTCTGATTTTGACAGCTGTCAATCTAATCGCACTCATACGGATGGCTTACATAACTAAGAGGCTAGTCAAGTTGTGCAAGATCTATTGTGACATTTGACATCGGCTTACATGAAGTGTGTGTACGGGTGGGCGTACGCTACGTCATAACCAAATTTTCTCGGATGGATAGTTTACCAAATTTTCTTACCCATGGTGCTCCGCTGCGGGAGCGCTTCGCGCGCGCGAGGAGCTCCGCTATAATCTAAAAGTATCTTTTAATTTTCACTTGACATTTCTACAATTAAAGATCATTAAATGTGATTAAAATGTTCACTATGCAGCAAAAACTGTTTTTTTCCTTACTCCCGGCTATTTTCTTTGAGCTCCCGAAAACTCGAACTTTTTTCGATTTCCCTTGAAGGTTCGAGTTATCGGGAGTCGACTGTATATTCCTGAAGACTCAATGCACGCGGGCACGTGCACGAAGATATAGTAGGGCTATGAATGCCGTGTTGGGACAGAACACTGACTCTTTTCTTGCTTAGTTTTTGGCAGTGAAATGTCACCATTTTCATGATTTTATAAATTCCCTTTGAAGCATATTTAGCCATGCAGATGTGGTCCTTGTCAAAATATGCAAACTTGAACGTTTATTTTCTGAACTTAGCTAATCTTTTTTAAACCATAGTCTTGTTCCAAGGGGTAGTGTAGTTTTTGGAGTCTATAATTTTTCCCTCTTCAAGTTTGCAACAAAAGACACTTGAATGAGGGCTCAAACTGAAGGCAGTGTAATAACTGCTGTCATGAAAAGAGAATTCGAAACACACAAAATACTTTGCGGAAGATAATGGAAGATAATTTATTGCATGCAGTTTCTAAATTGCGCCTTGTGTAGTTCGTTCGTACGTTCTAAGTAACATAGTGCACACAGCGAACATATAGAGATCAGAGAATGCGTCAAGTGGTCGCTTACAAGAGGTTAAAAACAATGGAAAATCATTAAACTTTTGGACCAAAGGTGGTCGAGGTCGCTTACAGGAGGTGGTCGCACTTGGAGGTTTGACTGTACTTTAAAAGTATGGTCAATCAATATGAAAATTTATCAAAAGAAGAACTTATTTGATCTCCAGATGATCCTAAGACCTTTATTTTTCTTTATACAACAAATGCAGGTTTATTAATATTTAACCCTTTGAAACAAAATATTAATTTTTCACTCTTTTTGTTAACCGTAACTGTAAAAAAATAACCGATAGCCGTAAAAGACAAAACTTTGGTCATTGAGACCCCCTTGTAAGAATTGAGTAGAGAACAAGATTGAGAAGAAGCGAGTTGCTCGAACACACCCCCACTTAGATCTTTTTAAAGTGAGGAATTTGTAGTAAATGAGAAGTGGGGCTAGGTGGGCTCGTGCCCCCACTCATCAGTTTGGGCGAAAATTAGATGAGATTAGATGATATGATAAGAAATTCAAAGCTCACGAGGAATTTTTAGGTCTCTACGAAGTACCAAAAACAGAGGCAGTGACAAAATTTAAGTCCATTAAAGACATTTTTAAGCGGCTAGTAAATCTTTCTTTTACAAAAGTAAGACGACGGCTGCTTCCATGGTAGCCTGCGTTGAAGCCGGCCCACGCACTCGTCTAAACTATTGTTATATTCCGTCTGTGAATTAGTGCACAAGCTCGTTCTGATATACAGCAGAGTCACAAGGATATATGTGAGCCTCTCTGATAGGCGGGTTTCTTACGAGTTTCTTACACGCCCCACGATTGGCCCAATTCTTACGTGCGCGTGACGGTTGAGCCCAGTGACATGCTAAAATTCGCAGAAGGAAGATGACAAAGAGTGTTTACAGCAAACAATGAAAGAGCAGTTCTCAATTTTAAAAGCCTTCTTCTGAACAAAAGGTGCTTTGAGAGAATTCCTTCAAGGCCAGAATTTTTTTGTAAATTTGCCGACTGGTTTTCCAGCGTCTTCCAGTCGCTGCGGATGCACTGCCGCGTATTATGCAATCTAGCCGACAGTTCTAGTGTCAAAACAAAAAAACTATTCACATATAGCTATTCAGGTCTAAGCATTTCGGAGAAAATTAAAGAAACTAAGGTTATTTAGAAGCAATAAAAAGAATAAGGCTTTAACAGAGGTAAAAGAAAAATATTAGAGAGATTAAGATTCACCTTTACGCCAAACGGCAGACGTGAATTTGTACCACGTGACCAAGTTTTCCTCTTATTTTCCGTTTACTATTTATTGTTTCTACACAAAAATAAATAGTCTTATGCGAGTTTTAACCATAGGAGTCGTTCGGGATTGTTTTTATCTGCTTATTTTCTATTCTGAGAAATTCTCAACTTGAGTCTGACGTTTTCTGTTTGCGGTAAACGTGAATCTTATAATAATCTCTCTAATGCCAGAAATATAGGACAAGATGGAGGCTGCGCATGTGCACTTAAGTCGGAATGGCGGAGAAATCGTGTAAGAAAATGTATGGAGATATTGAATTATTTGCAAATTCAACGATAATTTGCTTACAATTTATCCCATCGAATCCTGTTCAGCACGGCATAAGATTCGTATCTCAGTTATTAACGGCTTCTGACATGTACGTTGACATACTTCCCGACACGTTGCAATTTCCATCACACAGTGCTCCATTCTCGAAACATTACCTTGCAGTCCTTCCGAATTCATGCCATACGCTCGTAGATAAGCGTACGAACACTCCCTTAATGTGACCCATCACGACTCGATATAACTTCTGCGATGTTTAAAGCATTAAATCCATCGTACAAAGCCCGAAATGTTCTCTGCAAAATACTTCCAAAGAGTTTTGAACTTCTCCCATTTTCCCATCTGTGGCGGAGTGTGCGGAAGAAGGACACATACTGTATACATACACACATACATCGTACATGACTTTATTCTATTTCGAATTTACGTACAGAGTAGCTCAAAAGCTAACTTATCTTCGCAAAAAGAAAAAAAAACACAAATAATGAAATAATATTACTACGTAGACTACTAATTATATATCTATTAATGCTAAGTGCTATGAAAGGAAATGGTTCGTATTAGACTTTTAAAACCAGCCAGAGTGGACTCCGTTCTACTGTCCTCAGGTAGAGAGTTTCAAGTTTTACAGGCAAACTACTTAAAAGTGTGAAGACCATAAGAAGTGGAAGCAGTTTCTCGAAGAGAGTAGACTCTTGAGCGCAACGTTAATAAGTCCTTACGATACGCAGCGTAGAAATTGATATGGATACATTTATGAATCTTGATTAACATATTTTGTACTCTCAGACTGTAAAGTGATGTAGCTGCTGCTCTATCTAAAAGCTGACTGTATGTTGATTCCCTTTCGTTAAAAACCACATGCAGTGCAAGCTTATTCAATGACTCAAGTTTTCCGCTATTCCTAGAGCTACAGAAATGCCATTCTACAGAGCAATACTGAAAATGTGGCACAACAAAGACCTTATACAATTTTAACATGGTGGAGGTGTTTACAAGCTTGCGTAAACTTATCATAACATTCGGTTGATTGTTGACTTTTTTACAAATAAGCGAGAGTTGTTTATCGCAATTCATTTGACTATCGATAGTCATTCCCAGGAGATCAAGCGAGTCTTAAGTGGTAAAAGGGAACTGGTGATCAATAGACTCCAGAACCATGGCATGGTGCTTGCAAGGGTTGACAATCATTCCGTTTTCTGTATACTAGGTATTTGCCTTCCGCACTTCGCGCTGCATATACGCTGGTCAAGGGCGCGATATGATCAGAATCTCGTCGTATTTATATGCATGAAGCTTCGCTTCTTTAATTGATGACATAGAGAAGGTCATTTAAGAAGATACTGAAAAACATCGGTCAGTGTACACCTCCTTGTGGTACACCCCTTCTTACAGTTTGCCAGCTAGACGGCTTTTAATCTTGCTATTTTTCGGCCCAGTTAAGAAATCTGTCAATTATTCGAGAACTTTAGCGAGCATGCCCGAAACGGGCTGCGATTCGATAGTGTGAAGTGAATTCCCTTTTGGTCCTCTTGGTCATTGATTTCTTTGCTGTAACCAATTTTTTTCCGCGGTACTGTGGAGCTTACTGTTAAGTTCTGTATTTTAATGCTTCACAATCACGATGTTACAGGATTTCAACAAAAACCGAACATACATCCAACACGCTTCTCCGGTCTCCACAACACTAGCAACCGAGCACGCATGGCATTGTGGGATGTCTAATACATATACTTCCGGTTAACTTAAACAACCTAAACATCCGGTTTGATACACTACATCCCTCCTCTGTCTTTTTTAGAGCATAATGAAATGTCCAAAATGAAACGAGACCGAAGACTTAAATACTGGATAAAGAAGTTAAGTTCAGTTCCATAACATGGTAAACAGGGTACAGCTGTAAGACCCTCCGCCAGTTACAAAGTCCGGCCATGCCTTTGACAGTTCATAATCATCAAATCGTTTAGGAAGTCTAACAGTTCGAGTTGGTCTCGGGCTTGCTTTAAGCATAGGCGAACTTGGGTTAACTGCCTGTCAAATTGAAATTGGGCTAGGAATTGGCTGGATAGCGATTGGCTGGCTAGTAAGTGGCTGAAGTGGTGTCACGGATTCTGATGGGCTAGCAATTGGCTGAAGTGGAACCACTGATTCTGATTTTGAAGTAGCATTCTCCTGGTACTTCTCAACAAATGACACATTCCGTTTTACTTCCACATCATCTTTCTTCCTTAATGTGACTTTTCCTCTATTTCTGTCTATGACTTCACACGGACTGGGGTAGTAGTTTGGAGACTGTTTGTTTTGGTGTTTCTCAATAACACTTGATCTCCAACTTCCACTGGAGTCTCAACTGCATGTTTCTCTGTGTCCACGTAATTTTTCTGTGTCAGCTTTCTTGCCCAGTCCCGGATTTCTTCATTGGTGATGGGTGCCTCATGTCCCAACTCTGGCAACTTCGACCGCATTTCTCTCTCGAGCATTAAGAAGAATGGTGCCAAACTAGTTGTCATTTGAGGAGTGGACCTGTGCGCAGTTAAAAATTTGTGAAGCTCTTGTCGCTAATCTTTTCCTTCAATTTGGGCTACCTGGATCACTTTCAAAAAAGTGCTGTTTTGACGTTCTACCTCCCCATTCCCCTGGTGCCACAGAGGGGGAGTTGTTCGGTTTTCTATCCCACTTTCTACAAGGAAGGCTTTGAACTCCTCTGAAACGAACTGTGGACCGTTGCCCGTTTTTAATGTGTGGAGAACTCCAAACCGGACGAATATTGGCTTGAGGCTGTCGATGACCTTTGTGCTTGTAGTTGACATCAGGATAACTACTTCAAAATATCTGCTATAATAGTGCACCATTTTTCGGGTGCTGAGGTTACCCCAAACATGAGACGGGTACATCTGTAAAGACCGCGGTGAGTCACAAATGTCGCATGCCTACTCACATCTTACAGAAGTATTTGATGAAACCCCCTCTTCAGGTCTACACGGCTAAACACTGTGCTGCTATTCAAGTCTTGGATAACTTCCTTCACTAACTCTGGGGATGGGCTGACGTTCTCCAATGATTGCTTGGTTGGCGCGCCTCATGTCAACATAAATTGTAACATCACCATCAGGTTTGTTTACTACAACAAGTGGGAAGACCCAACTGGTTGGTCCCTCTGGTACTTCTTCTATGATCCCACAAGCCAGCAACTCATCTAAGTTTTTCTCCACAAAAAAAATAAAAATAAAAATAAAAAAGTCTTTCTCTACTTTCTTCCTCACACCAAATGGGATCTTACGGACGGGTTGTGCAAACGGTTTTGAGGAAGTATCGACGTTAAGTTTCAACTCGTAGCCCTTCAAGAGACCCACCCCGTTAAATCAACTGCTTCCTGAGCTCTAGCAGTTATTAAGAGATCATTCAGAGTAACACTGCCATCTTTTTCAAAGAACTTTCGACGCAACTTCGCAGAATAACATTTATCAATTAACTGGTCTCTGATGTACTCGTCCTCCCATTCCCCAAAGTCACATGAGGCTGCGCGTTGTCTCAGCCGACAGACGAATTGATCAACCGTCTCCTCACTACTTTGAGTAATTTGGCGAAACAAGTGTCTCGCGAAAGGTACCTTAGCTTTAGGGATAAAGTAATCATCTAGTACCTTTAGCGTGGTGGGGTAATCCTTGTCTCCACCATCAGGTACGAGAGTAAAATCGAAACGTCTTGCACCTCGAGACCGGCCTTGTAAAGCAAAAGGCCACGTTTCTGCGAGTCACTTGTGATCCCATTTCCCAGCACGCATAACTCTAAAGCTCTTTTCCATTTTCTCCAACGCCGTGAAATGGAGTGCGGATCCCCTTTTACTTGGCTGTAAACCACCGACCTCTACAGCCACCGACGTCAAAACTCCACTGCTAGTGGCACCACTCGCCGAACGTCCCGTCTCATACGATCCCCCCCGGGCATCGCACCAAACTACGTCGCTTAACAAATGCCAATCGCGTTTAAAACTTTCACGAAGGTATCCTTTACCATCCCATCCTCGTAGCCAGATGTTAAATTATGTATTTTAATGCTTTACAATCACGATGTTACAGGATTTTAACAAAAAACGAACATACCCCTTACCAAACCATATGTATTTTGAAACTGATTTTAACAACACGCTTCTCTGGTCTCCACAACACTCGCAACCGAGCACGCATGGCATTGTTTTGCATTTCTGAGCAATTTCTCTAGTTATTTTCTAATTCTGAGATACCGGAGCAACTTTTAGTGCTTAAGGGGCCTTTCCTTCATATTTCACCGTATGTTATCCTGTAAAAAAAGGAGCAGAATCCTCCTCCCTGGGGCAGATCATGGGTTCAAGATAAAAGTAGCCGAGTTGCTAGGTCGGCGGTTTTTAGAGAAAATTCAAAATGGTGGACGAAGATTCTTTCTCACTCGACTGACTTGAGTGTCTCGTCTGAAGAAGGTCATTGAACAATTTTATTGGCTCATTACATTTTTTGGTTTTAATTGAGGTCAAACTTATTTAACAACGCTAGTTACGCCGCAAAATTGCACAGAAATCTAGAGAAATCTTACTTTTGTTGTACAATTTGCATATTTTAGCATCAGACCAAAAAAGGTTTTTGTGTTTTGGAGCAACTTTTTCCGCAACTTTCGTTACAAAAACACCCCGGGTCAGCTGTCATCAAAAAGTGGTCTCTTTCAAACTAGTTTTTTAATTTTTAACCGTTTGAGCTGAGACTTTGCACGATAATAGAACTTTGCATTCCCAACAATCGTATGTTTTTGGATTTTTTATTTTAACGGTTTTTGGCGCGAAAATGGCGTCATAAGATTGACAGCAAAAAATAGTTTTCGACTTATGGCGTAAAAAACTGGAACTTTTAAAAGAACTTACAGAGATGCATTACGGAACGGCGCCTGTAGATACGTGTCGCCCGCAAAATCGCGGGTCCCATGACTATTTGCGCGCTCACAAAGGGAGCCGACGCATGTCGCGTCCTTTTATTCAAGACTCAAGTGTTAGGGTATTGTTTCCACGATACAAAGGTAATTTAACTTAAGAAAATCTATAAATCGAAGCTTTCGCGCTACTCTCTGTTTTATAAGGAAATGAAAACGCTCAACTTGATAAATATTTTGACTTCATAACATATTTTAACAATTTGGGCCAGCAGAATGTATAGAATTCCAGGAAAACAATTCAGGAAGCCGAACGGTTTTGAACTTCGCTAGAAGTTATTTTTATCAGTATGCAAATCACCTACCCAATCACTTACTTTCCATCGAATTGAAATATCCTGACTTTTTTTTGCCACTTTTCGATTTGACTCGTTTCATTTTATATTATTTTGTGCAAGCTGAGTTGTTCATGCGAATTTACGCTTTCAAAAGGAAAAAGAAACTTCGAGGAAACGTTGTGTTTACAACCACGGCAATTTGTATCTATTTCGCTTCACTTACGCTTATATGCAAATTACCGTTCATCCGCCGGATTTCGCTGTAGACAAAAATATCGATTTTGAATTCCCAAATGCTTGCCTTTTGGGGCACCCCTTTTATTTTGGCTATCAAGATTTTAAAAGCTAAGCTTCAGACTTTTCATTCCAACGTTTTAATGCGGAAAAGCTAGGAGAAATGCTCCAACTGATTTAAGTCACGCAACACTCTTTAAGACCGCATAACTTGATCTTTCTGTTATCTTTTGTTCTTCTATTGTCTCCAAAACAATAACGATATTTTACCAATTTCCACCTACAAATAATAGGACACATTTGATTGACAGAAAAATTTGCATTTACTAGCGACGCGTATCTACAGGCGCGATTCCGTAATGAGCTCAAATGTGAAAAAATTATTTGTAAAGCTTAATTGGTTGAAAAGTTATTGAGCTGTGAATTTCGTATTTTTTGCCATTTTGTTACTATTTTTAGAAATTTGGTGATCTTTAGAATGTCATATCTTCTTAACCAAATGAGGTTTTCAAAAACTTTTTTCACATTCAAGTTCTTCTCTGAGTACTCTTTCAAACTTGCTAACCTGTTATGGCATAAGTTTTAACTTATATTTTGCTGCCAATCTTATGACGTCATTCTCGCTCTAAAAACCGTTAAAATCAAAAATCCAAAAACATACGATTGTTGGCAAAACAAAGTTCTATTATAGTGCAAAGTCTCAGCTCAAACCGTTAAAAATTGAAAAACTAGTTTGAAAGAGATCACTTTTTGATGACAGCTGACCCGGCGTGAAACAACTTTTGATTGTTTTTTGAGCAACTTTTTGAGAAATTACAGGAACCGTTTGGGAAAATCTCGAGCAACTTTTGGAAAGCCCCAGATGGGGCATGCCTCGCGTTCTCTCCTGGTCCACCGACCCGCAAAGTCTCGGGCCGATTCTCCCATATCTCACGCATTTAGGCTCATTTAGCTTTATGTGCAGGTGTTCCTGGTGAGAATATATTACAATTTTACAAAGATGAGATTAGTCTCCCACTGAGAAGTCTCTTTTATTACTAGTTAATAGTCGAGTGAAATACTTGACAACACATTTATCTTTTTAGAGAAAGAAGAATGTTTCAATCACCCAGAGGAGCAGATTGAGGGACACCCATTTTCTGAACCTTGGGAGGATAGTGACTTGGTGCTCACAGTGGACGATGATACATTTTATGTCCATCGACAGATCCTGAGTTTACACTCTCCAGTGTTCAAAGCAATGCTCAGTTCAAAGTTTAAGGAAGGAACAGCCACAGAAATTCCATTACCCGGAAAGAGGGCAAATGAGGTTCTGGATTTCCTGAAGGTGATCTACTTAAAAGAAACAGAAGGCATCACTTGTAAGTAAGAAAGTGCCTTAAAAAATAGATTAGCAATGTAAAATATGCCCTTCTCTGTTATTTCTGAGCTGGTTTGCATTTATGATGGGAGCATAAAAACAGCCAAACGCATTATTAAAGACAAAGGCGCTGTAATGAAAGCATTCACCGTAAATACTTTTGTTCGATATAAATAATTCTATTTGGTTAGATTTCGTTCGGGCATCGAACTCATAAAAAAAAAACTTAAGTTCGGTTTCGTTAGATAACTGATCGGCATCGAACAAATCTTTCGTTCGAAAGAGTTTGATTGCGTTCCACTGATTGCGATGGAAATTTTGTTCGATTTTGTTCGGTGGGTTAGCCGGATGCTTTGCCCCTGAATCATTCTCTCATATTAACCGATGTCGTGATTCAAAGAAAGCGTGCAACTATGATACAGCTGGTGGTAGGAGTTGCTTAAGCTTTGATTGAACTCAATCAGCCGGTCCTTCACCCTCTGTTCCTTCCTTTTTGTTTAAGTTTTGTTATCTGTCTAACTGCGTTTTTGATAATTTGTATTTAGTGAACAAAATGAGTCACCTGCTGAAGCTAGCTGAAGAGTACAATGTAGAGGGTGTGCTTGATCTCTGCGTGAAGTGCCTCGAAGATATGCCAAAATCAGAGGAGAATGTGGTGAAGATTCTTTACTTGGCAACAGACACACTGAAAGCTAATGAAGATTCTAGGCTTGATGGCGTTCGTGAGTATTGCAAACTCCTTCTTAAAGACATGGACCTTGCCAGTATCACTGGAAAGAGTGATTTTAAGAATCTGAACCGAGATAGCTTGGAAAAAGTTTTTGTCACAAGAACTGAACGTCTAGAAACGTTTATTAAGGACGTTCGGCCTCAGTTGATAGGGTTAGTGGAATATTGTTTATACTTAAAACTAGAATCATCTCAGTTTCCTTGGGTAATTCGCTGCCCTCAACATTTCGCATCACCAATAACTGGGAAATTTGCCTTTTATAGACCTGCACATGTTGGTCTGCTCCAGCGGATCGATAGTTGTTTGGGCTGTAAAGAAATGATTAAACAGTTAGTTTCTTCATCTTATAAACTAGTTGAGACCCAAACCCAAACCCAAAAGGATACTTCTGAATCACTATTTGCCAAGTCTGGACCAAAAAGATTTGTCAAAGAACATATGTATGGGGGCAGTTTCCACTTTGACGAAAAACTGATCACAGTTCTTCAGGATTTAAACGAAATAGTTTACGTCCCTGAAGCCAGTTCTGGGACTTCAACTACTGGCCACTCTGGTTTCTTATTGGGGGCCTCAAATCCTATCCTCCCTGGTTCATTCATTTCCGCGGGGACCACAACGACTGGCCTCCCTGGCTCATTCAGTTCGGGGACTTCAGCATTCAGTTTGGGCGCCTCAACTTCTCGCCTCCCTAGTTCACTCGGTTCGCGGATCTCAGAATTCAATTTCGGAGTCTCCACTTCTAGCCTACCTGGTTCATCCAGTTCAAAGAGCTCAACTACTGGCCTCCTCGGTTCATTCAGTTCGGGGACCTCAACTACTGGCCTTTCTGGTTCACACAGTTTGGGAACCACAGCGTCCAGTTTCTGGACCTCAACTACCAGCCTCCCTGGTTCATTCAGTTCAAAGACCTCAACAACTGGTCTCCCTGGTTCTTCCAGTTCTGGTACCTTAGCTATTACTATCCCTAGTTCATTAAGTTCGGAGACCTCAGCTACTACCCTTCCCAGTATGTTCAGCTCGGGGACCTCAACTGCTAGCCTCCCTGGTTCATCCAGTTCAAAGACCTCAACAACTGGCCTTTCTGGTTCTTTCAGTTCTGGTACCTTAGCTACCACTATCCCTAGTTCATTCAGTTCGGAGACCTCAGCTACTACCCTTCCTAGTTCGTTCAGCTCGGGGACCTCAACTGCTAGCCTCCCTAGTTCATTCAGTTTGGGGATCTCAGGATTCAATTTCGGAGTCTCGAATTCCAGTCTACCTGGTTCATTCAGTTCGGGGACCTCAACTACTGGCGTTTCTGGTTCACTCAGTTTGGGAACCGCAGTACCCAGTTTCGGGACCTCAACTATCAGCCTCCCTGGTTCATTCAGTTCAAAGACCTCAACAACTGGCCTCCCTGGTTCTTTCAGTTCTGGTACCTTAGCTACTATTATCCCTAGTTCATTCAGTTCGGAGACCTCAGCTACTACCCTTTCTAGTTCTTTCAGCTCGGGAACCGCAACTGCTAGCCTCCATAGTTCATTCAGTTTGGGGACTTTAACCACTAGCCTCCCTGGTCCACTTTTAGCGACATCAACTTCTACTAGTTGATTAGAAGTCTTTTGACTAACTTTTGTAATGGAAAGAACACAGGAGTGAATCTGAAGAAACTGAAGTTTAACTGATCCCAGTTTAAGCTGTACCTTTAGCCGTTTTTAGAATTAAGTGGATTATTTTGAGGGTAAACTGTTTTCTCATCTCTTGCTTTACCTTTTTGAAACTCTTTCGAGTAAATGTTGTTAATACATTAGGTTTGATACGATTGAATCTGGCTTTAATTAGATCAACGCGCTTTTTTTCAAACACCGTGGAGATGTGTCATTAATTAAGCCGTGAGGGTTGGAATACGTAAATCTGTCCGAGCGTGACGCCATGTACCAGCTGTTCGTCCAGATCCGCGCATGAATACATAAACGCACATGAATAGATAAATTTAACGCCATTAAAAAATATATTAGTGCATTAATCCCGCTGTTGGCTGACTAGTTGATTAGTCGATACAGCTGTGAAGTGGAAAACAAAGAAAGAAAAAGATGAAAACAACCCCCCTGCTTGTTTCTTTAACGAGACAGTCTCATGTCGTTGACAGACCTCAAGTGCAATGCGTGGAGTCTCGATATAATGGGTCCCAGTCTACATAACGAAGTCCTCATCAGTACAACGAACGATTTTCTTTATACCCCAGTAATAGTACAACATATGGAAAAGAACCTCGATATAACGAAACCTCGTTATAGCGAACAAATTTTGTCAGTCCTTTGGCTCTTCGTTAGTATCGGGGCTCCAATGTAATGTCGTGGTCAATGATAATTATTTTTTTTCTGAATTTGCTAGTCTAAGCCCAATACGTTGTTAAGTGAACTTGAAAATGTAGTACTGTACGTGTTGGAATGATCAATGTCTTTTGTTACGAAAGTTATTGTACTGTTTTCTGGTCAGTCTAGAAGAGCTTTTCATTACATAGTAATCAGTTATATTTTTACTTAAATTCATATGATAGTGAAGCTTTGTGCAATTATGTACCTTAATTATTTTTGAAATAAAATGGAAGTGTTAGCGCTTTAACGCCTTGGCTGTCCATTTGATCCTACTGTGTCATTTATCCTCACATCCGGTTTAAACTGCAAATTTTTTCCCCCATGAACCTCCTGAGTTCTTTGATTGTGGGATCCGCGATGACTTTATTTCGGTTCCTAGCCTCTTTGCTTAACAGGTGAGATTCGATTTGAAAATTGGTTGATAACCCACGTAAAACGTGAACTTTGTCAAAATTTTGTACGTGAAACGGGACCATGACTTTCACTTAGTTTGCTTCCCTCTTAGAAGAGCACTGAGGAGCACTAAAGTTCGAAAGAGAAAAAATCTTCGTCCAAGTCGTTTCTAGTAGTTTCATCCATCGTACAATTTAGGAAAAAAAACACTTTCCAGTGCTCGTTACTTCATCTTTTGAATATCACAATCCGTAAGTTTTCAAGTCTGACTCGATTTGAATACCATAAATTTAGATTATTGGTGGCGGGGGGGGGGGGGGGGGGGAGTTTTTTTGCATTAAAACAGATGAACAGTTTGCTCATCTCCAAGTTTAACATATCTGAAAGAAGTCCCGATGTTCATGTGACATGAATAAATTTGCATTGTCGGCGAACAATATCAAATTTAATAAACTGGGAGCTTTGTTAATACCGTTTATGTGAAGTAAGAAAAAAAGAGGTCCGAGGATGGAACCCTGAGGGACCTCACGAGAGATTTTCAATCGTGTGCTCAAAACATAGGTCTCCGATTACTGGAAAATCACTCATTCAAAACCTTAAGATTGATATATAAAGCCTTCGTACAGTTTTCAGCCCCCTCGACTGAACTTATCTTAAAGTAATTATTTAGCCGAAGAAGATCCTTGCTGTAGTTTATTTTCCTGGGGCTTTTAATATCAAGCTCATCAAATCTTTTTTCCTTGTTTGACACTCAGATTATAAGTTGTCTACCAAGACACAAAAACCTTTCTTTATTCTAAAAGAGAGCTTAAGCGTGGTGATATAAATTACCTAGCTAAAAATCATGAAGTGTTTTGTTTTGGTTTGCAATCGATTGCGCGCTTCATCAACACGAACGCGTCCTACTTCAACACATAGGTTGGAGGCTGAAGTAAAATTTCCTGAAACTTTTAAATCTCGGTAGGAAAAAAATAAAAATGTTATTCATCGGCCTAGGCAAGTCCGTATTGGGAGAAACTGTGCCGGCCAGCACTCAAGATCTCGGGCACAGTTTCTTCCATTACGGACCTCCCAGCCGGTGAATAACACATATTTATCCAGCATTATAAATTAAGAACCTCACTTCACATATTCAGCTTTTGCTTTTCTGTGACCACAAAATTATCTTTCCAAACTGGCACTTTAAGATTATAGCTTTTTGTGCCGGCACGAAAAGCTATCCGGTATAATGTGAGCACCTATCTGATATGTCAGGGGCACCCAACGTCAGTTTTCGGAAAATACCTGTTCGGAAGATGATTTGAGATCTAGAATTTTCGGAACATTTGTTGCAAAATTTCTTGCTTGCCTGCCTCTCCTAGGATTTTCGAACATCTAAAAAATGGTATAATTGCCTATTTTTAACGGATTTTTACCCTGAAAAGGTCACCTAGAATTTTCGAAAGCTTTTCTTCTGGCTGAAATTTTCGAAAAAGTAAGTTTTGATCCCTATGATTTTCGGATCATTAGACTTTCAGCTAGGAAATCCGAACAGATGAAAAATTTTTAGGGGATAAAAATATGCCTATATCTACCGTTTAAATACTAAAATACTTTCAACAATGCTATGTTTAAGTGGTTTTGAGCTATATTCTCGTTGGGTGCCCCTGATATGTGACTCTACGTTTTAGATATGTGTGAGGGGCAGCTTCGCTGCGTTACAGATACAGAAACTGCGCCAAAATCACCGTTCTTGTGTCTGAACCAAGAGCCATTATGGCTCTTGGTCTGAACAGAATTCCTATCAGGTATTATATGGTTTTCGCGTCGGCGTAAAAGCTGTCCGATATAGTGTGAACATAGCCTAAATGCCCAAGGAGTCAATGAAGTCTTCATTCAACAGTTTTTTTTTCCTCGTTTTTCACTTACCATTTTTTTTGGATTGAAAAAATTAAAAATTCTACACACACCATGTAATCCCGAACAAGCTTTGTTTCGCCCTGACGAGAAGCTATCGCTTGAAAAGTCAGCTGTTCAATCTTTCTACGGTGTGGTAAATTAACACCAGATTTTCGCGTTGAAGAAGCCTTAGAAAACAGGCGACATTTCACGACGCCACAAATGGTTTTCCCGAGCGCGAAACCCACTCAAAAAATTCTATAAAACTGGTATAAAATGATAATAAAATATGAGGTTTATTATCTTCATATTGTGTTCATTTATAGTTTTAATATCGTACTCCTCAGTTCAATAAAGTCTATGATCCAAGAATGATTCGATTAGTACCCAATCTACTCTACGTTACCAAGTGGCAAAGTTCTAAAGTAGCAGTTGTAAATGATGGTGAAATGAAGCAACGTGGCAGGCGACGATAATTCTTAACCAAAGAGCGTGATATTAAAACGACTGCATAATGAACTCAATATGTAATTAAAAGTTCAATTTTTGTAAGAAACGCTTAAGCGGATTTCCACAGGCGTAATAGTTAATTGCACAATTCAAACAGTCTGACGATAAAATTTATGTTCATTTATAGTAGAAAACGTGGAACATCTTCTCGAGCTAAGCGATGAATACCAAGTCAAACACGTCTTAACTTTCACGCTTGCATCAATTTTGTTGAAAGTCACCAATAAAAAGTGAAAATGTGATACTACCTAGAATGTCAGGTTTGTTTAATCTGAATACTGTGTCGAAAGGTTGCAAAGATTTCATTACAAACATGAAATGTAATTGAAGAACCTGTATGAAGCTGTTAACCGGGAGCTAGATCTTGACCAATAAACTCCTTGCGACAATTCCTGCAGCAAAGGATATCGAGCGGTTGGAAACGTTTTTTGACAAGGTGTATCCTGAATTAATGGGAATGGTGGGGTGTTTTGGCTGATGCGTAAGAACGAACTGGGTATGAGTTGGTGCGAACAGCATGTTACCCACGGCAACTTAAATCTCCGACTTAGCATCGATAGTGCAGAGATAAGGGAGTGTTCAAGCTGCCGAAAAATGCTATATTCAGAATGCAGAGCAACTCGAAGGGGAGGGGACAGCAATATTGGAACTACCAATACGGAGGACACACCTGGCAGGGGTATCATTTTGAAAATTTGGAATCATTAAATTAATCGATTAATTTTAACATGGTTAAATCCTATCCCCTCCTGACGCCCTTCAACCCCCTTTCCTGCCATGATCCTGCTTCTTTAGTACTGTTTCGGAGTTTTATTCTTGCGTGAATTTCACTATGATATATAGCGATTCTGTTTATGAGTTCTGTTTATGAATAACTCAATGAATATTTAACAATTATTCTTTGAAATCGAGGTGAATAGTGGCAAAACATTTACCGAGCCACGAAGTGGCGAGGTAAATACTCCTAAAGTCACTATTCACCGAGATTGAAAAGAATAATTGTTTTAGGATATACACACGAAGTGATCTCAACAAAATCGGAGAGGAAACCATTAAAAAGTACGATTTGATTGACAGATCAGGTCAGCTAGACACGCGACAGTTTAAAAATAGATTTTTGTAGAATTTTCAAACATGGCAATTCACAAGCTTATCACTTCGCAAACAACAGGGTAATGACTTAAATGGAACCGCTAAAAGTTTGAATTGTTTCCTTACCGGAGAAGAAAAGAAGAGCTTTGTTGTTTTCTGTTAACTCGCCAAGTTTATAGCCGAAAAGGTTTGTTGTATCGTTCTGCGCACGAAGTGCTGACAAAAATGTCAAAAAATGGCGATTCCGTTCCTTGAGGTAAGACGTCGTCTTCATGTAGCATTCTTTCTCGTGTTTACTTGAAACGTAGAATTTCTGCAAACATTTGCTTTCAAATTTGTTTGTCATAAGTAAACTTCGTCTGTGGGCCAAATTTTTCTTGTTAGCAAACGCTGAGTTCACGAAACGACCTCTTCTAGGCGAACAAACGGGAGTTGTAAACAATCCATCGACCACAAAACTCAACAACAGTAAATGGAAAAACGCCGTTTTGAATCCTTCGAAGTCTTTTCTTGCCTGAAAAAAAAGTCAACCCTAGGATTTTGTCGACTTTTAAAAGATCTTTCTCTAAGAAAATGGGAAAAAACCGAGCTCACACATTATCCACTCGCTGGGAGGTGAATATTGTTGAATAGTCCGAGATAGCCAACCAATCAGATTGCTTAAATCACCAAGATCACTGAGTGTGTATATACTAAATATTTAGTATATACTAAAACAGTGGATAGTGTTTTTCGGGCGCTCTCATTAGCTACTCAATCAGTGAATATCCTGCACTATTCACTGATTCACCTCCAGTTCCAGCTAGTTCCTCCGAGCGAGCGACGCCAAACTCGCGTTGGTTGCGAGCAAAATGCTTTCCCGGTTTGCTGCCGTAACAAACTAAGAAATTTCACAACTAATCAAGCAAGCTATTTCCGAAATACATGAAGTAGGTGACAAATTTCGGTTTGGAAGTTTTAACAGGTAAAGCTTTGTCTTTTTTACTTGAATAGTTATCGATAAAACCGGTGAAAAAGTTATTTGTTTACAAATGCAAATTATAAGCTTAAGTCTTGCGTTACTTTATTTAGTTGACTTGTTCATAAATAAGCTTAAAACTAAATTTAATAATCTTTTTTACAGAATCATTTTAAATACAAACAGAATTCACAACTCCTTTTGAAGAAACTTCCCCGCAAGAGCTAAACAAACGCCTTCAAAAGTTTTATTTGTCTTTAAGAAAAAGCGACGACCGCGGCCGTTCGGTCATCGGGCGCCAAAATTGTAATCGTTGTGCTCAATTATCTCACTGTTTTAGTATATACTAAATAACAATTATTCACCGAAGTGGAGGTGGCTAGTATTGGATATTTACCTCGCCGCTTCGCGGCCTCGGTAAATATATCCAATACTAGCCACCTCCACTTCGGTGAATAATTGTTATATATATTTCTAAGTTCACGGTAGCTGCTTTTTTAAAAGGGGAGGCACCTTCATTTTTTAAATAGTGTGCAAGAAAGGTTTACAGTGGATATGCTTAACAGACGGAAAAATATCTCCATTATATAACAGTTATGCATTTCCGTAGTTTCGAGTGTTATACCGTGAAATATCTCAAAAAGAAAAAAACATGTCACGAGTGGGATATTCATCTATCCCATGGCACTCAACACGACAACGTAAAATGGGAGAAACCTCACGGGGGGTGACAGCTCTAACAAGGGCTGTTTCGGGAGAAAAACAAATTTATTCCGGGAATCTGGAGATTTTGCCGGGAATCGGGAAACCTGGGAAATTTTTCGGGAAATATGAGATATTTTCGGGACAGTGAGCAAAGATTTGATATTACATGTTATTAAACAAGTTATATATACAGTGATATGCACCTAGTGTATGCGCTGTATTCTATGTATTTTGACACTTGAAAACGGCTGAACTCCCCATGATATGAAAAGACCAATCAGCAACGTTTCCTACTAAAATAGCATGAAGTTCAAGTGCGGTTGACCACGTGCAATCCCCAGAGGATTGACACAAGAACCGTACCGGTGCATACTATCAGTTCACACCAATTCCATCATTCATTAGTTCAGGGGGTATTTTTACGCTGCACCTTAACGAGTTTTAAGAGCACATTCCACTGATGCATACTGGAAAACGTGAAAGAAGTACGTAAGAAGTATGTAAGAAGAAAACGAAACTCATTTAACCTTGTTAAACACAAATGAGGCCATAAAAAGTAGTATGTCTGTGAAGACTCTTTAATCATCCTGATCTCGTCGGGGTCCTTCCGATTTTGCTCGAAAATCCCGAATCCCGATCAATATGCGTTCGGGATAGGAAAATTTCAGATTTCGACAGTTGTTCTGAAATTTTCAAATGAATTCTTATGATACTCGATCATACAATGACACCACACAGAGTATACTTAGCTGAAAGTGATATCCAGAGCAATTTCAAAAACCGCACAACTTGTATAAAATAAAATTGACTACTTCTACGCGAAGTCACGCCAATAAAAATAAGCATAAAAAGGACAATTGATTTAGAGAACATTTTGGGCAGAATTTGTCCTCTCAGAACACTAGAAATGGCGTTTAAGAGCACCAAGATTTCAAAATTTTCTGGGAGAGCATGCCCCCAGACCCCCCTAGTGGTTTGCCCCTTCACTGCTCGCCTGATCCATCGGTGATTAAAAAACAAAAAAACACGATTTTATACACCTAAAAAGCTTGACAGTCTTTCTGTGTTAACATGATACCCTCTAAACGAAAAAATAACTAAGGTTAGATAATTAACAAGTTACATAATTAACAAGAAGCTCCAAAAAATCTCTAATCAAAATTTTAATTTAAATTGTTAAAACAATTTTGGGAAGTTAAACATTTATGGGGAATGCCACCGAAAAATTCGGGAGGGTCGACGAAATTTCCGGGAGGACAGAAAGTTATTCATAGGACTGCCCAAACAGCCTTTGTTAGAGTTGTCACCCCCCGTAAACCTCGATATCAACTCCAAGAAAAGTCAATACTCGTAATCTGAAAATAACACATTGCTCAAATGATCGACAGCTCAGGTTAATGAATAAAGTTCGTATTCACCTCAGCTGTGTCTACTTTACCTGAAGAAAACTGGATTAAGGAAAGACAGCTTTCGAATGTTTCTACGCCGAGACTTCAGTTAGGTTTGTTGTTTGGAAATGTGAATCTCGATTCAGTCGGTCTTCACAACAGTGGCTACGGCCAAATTCAGTCCACACTGTTTAACTTAACATAAACTCAGTGTTCCATTGTTAAAAGAAATCAAGCAGAACGCTTTTCTCGGAACTTAGATAGTTTTCATGGAAACAATAGAATTGTGGAATATAATCAAAAAAGGTCGAAAGGCCTCTACCTACAGGGTGCATGATATTATTTACGTCTATTAATACCCTGATTCTATTTTTCGTGTGTGTCGCCATTTTGAGACACAAATTGAAACGGTACTATTTTCGATCGATTTGGTGCTTTCATGGACCTTACTTTTATTATTATTCTGTTTAATGACTAGGACAGCTATTGCAGAACGCAGCGACGCGATATATAATGGCGTCTAGCAGTTTCGACGAAGAAGCACAAGCTAAGGAAGAAGCCACTACTGCAGGAGGTAAATTAATAGCTTACTAAAATTCTATTAACCTGAACTAGAGAACTTCCCTTCAGTTATCGGCAAAAGGGGAGGAAGTAATAGCGAGAACTTTAGTTTTGTAATTTTGAGAAAAGGAGCTGCATGGCAGTGTTTACTGAAGTCTTAAAAATACGAAACGTGACGCGCCCGAGTCTCGAACTTGAGTGCCAATGAAAATTTCATCTTTCTAGTTGTTACAACATTCCAAAAGCAGGTTTAGGTTTTACTAGGAAATTGGAGTTAAGAAGCCAGTCGCTTTTTAACGGTTAAAGACATTAGCCAATCTTTGTATTTTTTGATAAATGAATTATTTATTATTTAACGAGTTTTTATCTGATATGACGTGGGCAAAAGCGTCAAAAACCGGTAGCCTTATTTATGGTCAAACATTTAAGTACTAGGTATATTATCGGCAAAAAGTGAGCCGCGAGAAATTTTCTTTTAAAAAATAAGTGTTAATATCACTTGTTTAGACCCTCCTGGTTAGTGGGTTTTATTCTACCCCAGATTAAGTGTTAATTGTAAAGAAAAGGGATTAACCGTGCGTTAATCCGTAGAAAAATTATAAATGTAAACTGTTATACCACCACCATATTGCAGCCCATGGAAAACTGAATGTGAAATCCCTTTTTGTGTGTTTTTCTTTTTTTGTTTGTTTGTCTTTAATCGAGATGTTTAATAAACATCGAAAACAACGATGTTGTTCACTCTACCAATAGGAGAAGAACAGGAAAAAGTCAAGCATCGATTTTCTGAGCCGTGGGAAGGTAGCGACCTGATTCTTATTGTGGAAGATGAGAAGTTTCATGTTCATCGCCTGATACTGAGCATGAACTCACCAGTGTTTAAGGCCATGTTCAAATCAGGCTTTCAAGAAGCAAAAAACAACGAAATTCAGTTGCCTGGGAAAAGAGGAAATGAAGTGCTAGACTTTTTGAAGCAGTTTTACATACAAGAGAAAGAGGAAATTACGGGTAAGTTGCTGTTGTATAACTTTGTTTGTCAAGTGGACCTCGAGCATGGTTTAACGTTAAAAGTGTTTCAACTTTCAATCTAAAGCTCAAAGCAGTCCGAGAATCTGAAACTGGTGAATATGGATTGCATTCACCTTTCATTTTCAATTGCACGAATTATCTTGGGCGTTTTAACATTTATATTTTCAAGGGCAAACTGATTATATTTTTAACATGTGTTTTTGGGCCATTAATCAGTATAAATTTTTAGACTTTTGATTATTTAAGAATTATGCCATATGATTTGTTTGTATATTTCACAGGCAAAAGTTGACAAGTAGTATAGAAGGGATGTTTTAGGCTCGTATTTGAGGGAAAACCTCTTTAACTTGATTGGAAAAGCGGCAATGACGTCATGTGCTATTCTTAGGTAGTTTGACTACTTGGTGAAATAAAGGGAGTTAAGGAAGGAATTGCGAGATGAAGAAATAGATACAGAGAAGATCATCAGAGTTAAAGAAGCAACTTATGCAGCTTCGAAAAGGAAGCCTGAAGAAATTCAGGCTTGCCAGGATTTGAAACCTGACCTCTGTGATACGGGTGCAGCGCTCTAACCAATTGAGCTAGTAAGCCAACTGGGAAATGGTTTGGTTCGTAATGCAGTGATCATGAAACCTCTATTAAGCGGACACCTTTGGGACCTTCCCAAGTGTCCGCTTGATAAAGTTTGTAAAAATTGCGCAATGTTTGTTAACGATCAAAATTCAACGCTTACTCTGTGCTGTTATGAAGTTGCATGTTGTTAAAGAAGTTATCCAGAGTTCAAGTTCATTACCTTTCATTACCAACTTTAATTTGTTTGTAAATGCAAAAACATTAACTGACTTCGGTACGTATTTCAAGGACGTAATCCAATACTATTATTGTCAATTCAGTCTGGTGTCCGCCTAATAGCGGTTTTTAACAATTATAGAAATTAGCCAAATACAATTTATTTTTAATTATAGTGTCCGCGTCCGCTTAATAGAGGTGTCCGTTGAATAGGGGTTCGTTATAAATGGAAATATAAGACGTTAATTTCTGGAACTGACTTAGCGTCCGCTTAATAGAGGGTGTCCGCTTAATTGGGGGTCCACTTAATAGAGGGTTCACTGTATAGGAATATACCGGCCCGGGAAAAGTGAGAGATGAAATGATGATCTTCACTGCGTTCATTTCTTCATCCCGTAGTTCAACTATCTGTAATTCACATATCCTTCATTTTAATTATTAATTAAAATAATGAATTACTTGTTTTGCGCAAAATGGCATATGAATATGATCAAATACGCCGTACATAAACATTTAACCTGTTTTTTCATATATTATGTAAATTCATATGTTCCTCATTTCATCTTCATCAATTTCCCGCGTACTATTACGAACCAATTAAATGACCAGTTCCCAGTTGGCTTGCTAACTTAATTGGCTAGAGTGCTGCATACTTGTATTCCAGCAAATATTCCGGCAAGCCTGAATTTAGTTAGGATTTCTTTGCGGAACGGCATAACAGTGAAATTGCGTTCTTAATTGTGTTGATTTTCTCTACAGTTATTCTTATTATAATTGTTGTTGTTGTTATTATTATGACTTTTCCTAGTTTGATCAAATGCAAAAATAGGCAAGGATGGACAAACATGACGAAGATTAAAACAGATTGTAATTGTGGATTTTTGAAAACTTGCTAGCATAAAAGTTTTTTAAGGTTCATTTTTGTTGTTTGTAACGTTTGAGATAATTCTTTCGATACATATTTGTTGGACAGACGCGTTTACGATTTTTTCTTTGTTAACGTTAATTCCATAGTGCATAAGGAAGGGCTATTGGCAGTATTAGCAAAGTGAACTAGACAACCGTGACACAGCCCCCTTTAGTATTCATTTTATTTTTTTTAACAATTATAGTTGAGAACGTGGAGCATCTGGCCAGCTTGAGTGATGAATACGAGGTAAAGTCTATCTTTGAAAGTTGCGTCCAATTCCTTAAGAAGCAGTCTATAAAAAAGGGAAATGTGATGAAGATTCTGAGGCTTGCTAACTTGTACGAGCTTAAAGATATTCGTCAGAAATGTTACCGACTGCTCATGAAAATGAGATTACAACCCATCCTTGAAATTATTCAGGAGCATAATGATGTCGACAAAGAAGGCGTACAAAATATCTTAATCGAAAGAATTCAGCACTTGGAAGATTTTCTTGATTCACTATATCCTCATTTTATCGGGATGGTGGAATGCTGTTTTTGGCTGTGGCATGAAGGAAAGCAGTACATGAAGTGGTGTCCTATGCATTTTGATCGGGGCAGATCAAGCAAAAAAATCGATGAGCGGCTGCAAGAATGTTCAGTTTGTAAGGAAATGTTGAATACATTTAAAGAGAGTCATTTCTATAGGTTAAGCTTCGAGCGATACGAATATGAGTCACTTTTTGATAGAATGAACCTTCAAATAGATTTGCCGAATTTGATTCTTGAGATGGCTGCTAACAGAGTTACGAGAGTCAGTCAAACGCCCTAGGTCAGTCAGGGTGATGTCTTTGAAAGACAATCGATCGTTCTAAGCTGATTTTCAGTACTAATATAATTGACTGAGCTTCGAATGATCTCGTAGATGCTGTTTATATACCTATACCGTTTCTAACCATTTAACATTTATAGTAAAGATGTAAACAGTTAAAATATGTGTGCATCGTACTGCAGGGATAAATGCTTTTAAAACAATTAGGCTAAACATCATACACTGACTGAGTCTTGTGAACGAGATGCGGTTTAATGTTATACAACAAACTGCCACAACTTCACGGATCTTTAATTTCAGAAAAAAAAATTAATGAAATGTTGCAAAAAGCACTTCTTCACTAGATTATTACTTTTTTCTTTGGGTAATACAGTCTGCGTATTCTAAAAATCCAGTCCTGAATGTCAAAGAGGTCTACTTCAAACTTTCTCACATGTCTTGCTGTTTATTGCACAGACGTTTCCCCTTTCGGGCTTTTTCAGTGAACAAACTCGCCGCGTAAACAAAAGCAAAAAATGAAAAACAGACAACAAACACGACGGTTGTTATTGCGAAACCTGGCATGGGTGAAAACTACTTTATGTATAATATATCTAACTGGTGATTTTTTTTTTGTAAACGTGGCTTCACTGGCGAAAAATGTTTGATTGGTCGATACCAGTCCACGTGACATAGAGTAAATTCAACATGGCGGCAAAGTAGTCCCTCGTGTGTTTATTCCAGGAGAAAAAAGAAAAACTGGAGCCTTCCTATACAGCATTTGTTTACTGAATGGCCTGGACTTGTTAGTATTCTCCTTTTCCTCCTGTTCCTGTGAGATTCGTTTACTGCAATGTGTGCGTTTTGGTTTACCGGATGCGACTTTGAACGCACTTACTTTTCGGGCTATAATATGTTTCCGTTTTTTAACGGCTTAATTCTGCACAAAAACACTAGATGCCTTGAGGTCATTCTCTTCGTATTTAGCAATTTTATTACCGAATAACGGAGGAAAATGCTATCCTAGCAAAACAGACTAGCAAGACTTGAACGTTCCCAAGGGGCGCACTTGATCATGAATGCATATTACACTATTGAACGCTTCAAAGTATTGCATTGGCTTATTACTCAATAATCCGACCGGTTCATAGTTTTGCAGTTAGTTTTCTTTCCTTTTTATTCTTTAGTGTGTCAGGCTAGAACGACTTACACTTTAATAAAGCTACTTAGTTACTTAGTTTACTTGAGGACAAATAATATGTAGAAGCAGAGAACATGTTGGTTGAAATATTCATGACTTTGTTTTGGTTGCTCAAGTAATTAGTGTACATGCTGAACCGCTATAAAGAAGTAAAAAGCCCAGATCTTGCCATGAATAACATTTTTATTGATTTTATTTCACTCTCACACAGGTACTTGAAATTCATACTTTCTTACACATGTATTATCAGAATACTTTGCCAAATTAGCAGCACTTTGTTTGATTCGGGATCAAGTTTATCTTCTGTGAAAAAAGTAAATAAATAAGTATATGTCAATATTTTACTGCCTTTTTTATTGATTCAACAGTAAAAAGAAACTATACTTTATATACATTGTATGAAGTTAATTCTTCACTGAGTAACAACCTCTTCAAATATTTGTTGTAGTAAACCCACGCATTTATCAGGACTTGGCTGAATAAATTCGGGGTTAAAATAATAATTAATGCAATAAAAACCCCTGACAAAGAACCTGCATTTTTCCCCCCTTAGTGGAAATTAGCACAAATTTAGGCTATTTAGGTTCTTTTAAATAGTTTCCTGGAAAAATAGATTGTGGTGATTAGATTATAATTAGTGGTGTTCAGCATATTCCTTATATAACATAAACACACCATTAAATTGTAGTTGGAGTGATGAGTCACCTATGTCTCCAAAGAAGTTCCTGAAAGTTGACTTATCTAACACCATTGACCAAAGAAAACAAATGTCAAATGTTAACCCAAGCTATTAAATTCTGTAAATTCTGGGAGTGACTACCTTCAGAAAATTTGCTATATCTTATACCGTTGAAAAGATGATTCCTTCGCAGCTGGTTATCTTTCACTTAACATTTACGCCTAAATGTTTAGACAGGAAATTTAGAAACAGTGCTGCCTGCCAGAGAAGCCATTCAAACGAAAGACACATTACAGGGGCACCCAACGAGAATATAGTTCAAAACCACTTAAACATAGCATTGTTAAACGTATTTTAGTATTTAAACGGTAGACATAGGCATATTTTTATCCCCTAAAAATTTTTTATCTGTTCGCATTTCCTAACTGAAAGTCTAGTGATCCGAAAATAATAGGGATCAAAACTTACTTTTTCGAAAATTTCAGCCAGAAAAAAGGCTCCCGAAAATTCTAGGTGACCTTTTTAGGGTAAAAATCCGTTAAAAATAGGCAATTATACCATTTTTTACATGTTCGAAAATCCTAGGAGAGGCAGGCAAGCAAGAAATTTTACAACAAATGTTTCAAAAATCCTAGATCTCAAATCGTCTTCCGAACAGATATTCTTCCGAAAATTGTCGTTGGGTGCCCCTGACATTAGGGCCATTTATACGAGGAAAAGAAGATGATAGAAGCAGATGAAGAAGATGAAGATGAAGATGTTATTAGCAAGCAGAGAGGTATTAAAACACAGAGAACCCAAACCTTTGTGACTGTTGTGGATGATTCCAAATCAAATTTTTAACAGAATACTTTAATCGGATCGTCGATCCTTTTAATTGCAGGCTTGACAGCCCTACACAGTGTCAACAGAAAATTTCTAGCATGACATTTAGTTGGTTCGATCAAAATAAAATTTTTCATAACCGAAAGGGTCTATTTTAGCATTTTACAAGACTATCACCTTCTGGAAATTCGAAAGTAAGCCTAAAATGTCCAATATACACAGTCCTATAACAGCAGGTTCAACATAAAAATGAATTGTTCGATTGGTCAAAATCGCGTCGAATTTTAATAAGCATCAAAAGTGGGACAGTATGCTTTTAATACAAAACTGGCGCTCCCCCTTGCCACTCGGTACAAGTTAATTTATATGCCAAAACAAAGTCAAAGAATATTGGTTTCCCCGCTTTATAATTTTCCGTTGCACCGACGGGCAGGATTAACTTAAACCAAGCGCAAACCTCTGCGATAAACTGTGTATGCGAGTTCAGATTTAGCAGACAGAATATTTTTGTTTTGATAAATGAAAATGAGGCCGAAACGGTAAGCTACCTCTTTCCTGCAACTAGGTGCAAGCTAAATGAAACTTATCCCTCTGCTTTTTAATTTTCTGTTGTGTAGTGCTATGTTGCGTTTAACTTGAACCACGCATAAAAATTCAAAGGTGTCTAAATGTTTGCAGTGTGGGCAAACCGAATGGCAGCCAAGCTGTAGAACACAATCGTGTCGATTTATAGCACAAAAAGGGTCTATACGTTTCACAAAACTGCCGCTTCCGTGCAACTCGGTACACGCTAATTCATATACCAACTGCAAAACAAAGCCCAAGAATTTTTCTTCCACTGCTTTATAATTTCTTGTTGTACCGAGTGGCACGAGACTTGCACTAAACGTAAAAGGAGAAAATTACCCACCTTTTTAGCATGTCCTCTCCTCGCATCCAGCGATCGCAACGCCGATCTCGGTTAAATGGATCGAGCCAGAGTGTTTGTCTGACAATTCAGGGATTATCTACTAGACAACGCATATCACTAAAAATTTCGACCAAAATAATTTTCGATCTCTCACAGTGGCAACAAAACCACAACACTATTAAACCTGACAAAAAAAGCTGCCATTTCTTCTTTTATGTTGACAACATTTCGCGGGGATTTTGCCTCTATGCGTAGACATTTTTCGTAAGTGAAAAACGTGGCTTCACAGAGTCTCTGAGGTTGCGCAGTATATATGACTTTGGTACCAGGAATTCACCCTCCCCACCCAAGGGCCTTAATGGCTGTCTGCTCATTCCCCTGAGCTCTGCAATTATCATGATAATTATTATCAGCCGTAGGCCTGATTGAGCTGATTCGGGTGAAAGTAAATAAGTTACTTTTCAGTTAAAGCCTCTGATCAGATGGGCACTGCTTTTTAGTGTTATGGTGGTGTCAAAAAATAACATCCGGTCCTACCCCACACTCTGGTGTTTGGGGATCTATATGCTGCCCAAGACAGTTGATATACTAGCTATTAATGAGACTCGTCTTGACAGCTCTATTCAAAATGGTGAGGTCAGTATCCCTGGATATACCCTTGAGAGGAAAGATAGAAATAGAAATGGGGGTGGTGTGGCCCTCTATATTAGGGACTCAATAAATTATAATCGTCTCCTTGACCTCCCGGATGATAACATGGAACTGATCAGTATCCAAGTGTCGAAACCGAAAGCAAAACCATTTATTGTGTGCACTTGGTATAGGCCTCCAAGGTCCACCACTGAATTGATGAACAGATTTGAAGATGTATTGCAAAAATTCGACTCATATCATATGGAGGTTGACATTATCGGTGACCTAAATTGTAATGTTGGTGCAACGTCACCAGACTGCAGCACACAAAAACTACTAGATATCTGTGATAGTTACCAGTATAGCCAATTAATTGATCAGCCAACACGTATAACACAACTCACATCATCTATTATTGATTTGTTTTTAACTAATCATCCGTGGAATTTTTCGGAGTCGAAGATATCGGAATCAGTGATCACTGTCTGGTGTATGCAATAAGGAAAGATTTGTATCCCCAAATCAAATCCAAAGACTGTAACGAGCAGATGCTTTAAAAATTTTATTCCAGACAGTTTTCGAACTGATTTATCTATGGTCCCGTGGCGTCTGATTGAACAGCAGCATAACCCTGACATTGCTTGGGATATATGACAACATATGTTCTTAGACATTGCTGATAACCATGCACCACTAAAGAAAAAGAGAGTGAAAGGAATCTCTTCCCTCTGGATTACTCCGAAGCTAAAAAGGCTAATGTTTCAAAGAGACAAACTCAAGAAATTAGCCTCAAGGTTCCCAACAGATGGCATTTGGACTTCTTACAAACAAATGAAGAATTAGGTAAATTATGAAATAAAGAATGCTAAAATGAACTATTACAATGCCTTCTTCAAAGATAATCGCAGAAACATAAAGAATACTTGGAAAGGAATTAATAGACTAATTGGAAATGAACCTAAACTTAATAAGATAACTCAGCTGGACACTGGGGATACTCTAAGTACTGACCCCATTGAAATCAGTAATATACTCAACATACATTTTCCAAAATAGGACCTTCCTTAGCCTCTGAAATTAAAGATACATCCAGTAATTTTACTGATTATATTACCCCCACAGAACACATTTTTAATTTTGCGAAAGTATCATGCCAGGAGGTCTTCAATTTAATTCAGAAAATACCGAGTAATAAAGCCAGTGGTCTTGATAACATCTCAGCACATCTCCCGAAAGAAGCGTCTCCCATAGTTACTCGCAGTTTAACTTTTATAATAAATCTTTCAATTACCACTGGAATATTTCCAAATGCTTGGAAACGAACTAGAGTTTCGCCAATATTTAAAGAGGGCCTCAGGACTGATCCTAACAACTGCAGACCTATCTCAGTTCTGCCTGTAGTAAGTAAATTAATTGAAAGAGTTGTTTTTAACCAATTATATGAATATTTAAATAACAATGAGTTGTTAACTGAATCACAATCTGGCTTCAGACCTATGTTTTCCACTGAAACAGCTTTACTTGAGGCTACGAATGAATGGCTATGGAATATTGACAACAATCTCTTAAATGGTGTGATATTCCTGGACTTGAAAAAAGCTTTTGATACCATGGATCATGCTATCCTACTGGGAAAGCTTAAACTCTATGGGGTCAGTTCTCAATCTCTTAACTGGTTCCGGTCCTATCTATCTGACCGAAAGCAACAAACATTTATTGATGGAGTTCAATCTGATTTCTGTAATATAACATGGGGTATTCCACAGGGGTCTATTTTAGGCCCTCTCTTATTTACTATTTATATTAATGATCTCCCTTCATGTAATTTGTTTTCAAAACCCAGAATGTATGTAGATGATACTACCCTTACCACATTTGCAGAAGACCCATGTGTGCTTGAACATAAAGTGAATTATGATATGAATTTAATTTAGTCATGGCTGTCAGCAAACAAATTAACTTTAAATGTTAAGAAGACTAAATACATGCTTATAGGGAGCCAATTTAAGTTATCCCAAATAAATAGTGACTTCACAGTCAGAGTCAATAATACACCCTTAGAAAGAGTAATTAAACATAAATCCCTTGGAGTTCAAATTGATGAATCTTTGAACTGGCGCCCACATATTAATACCATTTAAAAGAAAATATCCGCTGGTATTGCTATCTTTAAAGCGTGTAAGTTATTTTATACCATTCGATACTAGAGTGAATATGTACAACGCACTGATAATGCCATATTTTAATTACTGTAGTGCTGTATGGGGTAATATCAATAAGGGACTAGCAGACAAACTTCAAAAGCTGCAGAATAGGGCTGCTAGAATTCTCACCTTTTCTAACTATGACGTTCGCTCAAGTGTTTTGTTGGATGAGCTTGGCTGGGAAAGACTAGAATATGTAACACTTAAACAGTTGGCTGTGACAATGTATAAAATCCATAATAATCTTTCCCCGTCGTATCTGAGGCGGATCTTTACCAACACCTCAAATGTACATTCACACAATCTTAGAAATTCTGAGTTAAATTATTATGTCCCCAGACCCAGAACTGAGTCTGCAAAAGGGAGCCTACACTACAGAGGATCTGTTTTGTGGAACAAGATTCCCTCTAGAAAACTGCCTAGTTTAAATGTTTTTAAAACTTCAATTCATGGGAAAGATTATTTTAATACACCATGACCCATTGTAACTCTTATTATTGATAATGTAACGTTTTGTATTTTTAACATTATAGTCAATAGTTCCTTAGAGTATTTTAGTCTAGTTTTAAACACGATTCCTAGGAAGACCATGTAAAATGATACGATTTCGAGTATAAATAAAGATTGATGATGATGATGATGATAATGTAACCTTAATGTCCAGTTTGCAAGTCTTACAGAATAAGGCTGCTAAAATAATTTTAGACAGACCTCTTTATTCATTTACTACGCAGACGCTTACCACTCTTCATTAGAAAAAAGGCGTTTTCAGAGAAGATGTATCTATGTTTATAAGTGTTTAAATGGACTTGTTGAGCATGATATGAACTTCATAAGACTGCAAGAACAACATGATTATAACACTAGAACAAGCTGGAACTAAGCTAAATTTCAGAGTTCCAAGTGTCAAAAGGAATTGTGGAAAACAACTGATTGCATTTCGTGCTATCAAGTATTTTAACTCCGCGAGCTAGGCAATCAGACAATCCGTGCATCTAAATATTTTTAAACGTAATATTTTTAAATTTGTAATTTAAATGAATTTGAGGTAATATCTTGTACTTTTTAATAGTTTTGACATATTTTAGCTTTTTAACGTCTTCGTGAATTGTGTATTTTGTATTTTTTTGCAATTTTTGAGATCCTTTTTGAAAACCGTATTTTATGTGAAAAAGTTATCTCAATAAAGACTATCATCATTCGAAGCAAATTTTTCTTTCTTTTCATTGGCCAAGAGCCCACCACGTGACCTGCAAATAACTGCGTACAAATAATGGTGTGCTCATGCGCAATGCCGTCCAACTGTGTTTGGCTGCAAATAATATTCTGCACACGCGTAAAGGAAACCATGCTTTTCTCCTTCTTGAGATCGCTCTTGCGTGAAAATGGCAGATCCCCTCGCTTCCCGAGGATATTCATTAAAAAAAAAAAACTCGGTGATCGAATGATAAAACAATTATTGAACTCGGTTATCGCATAATATCGTGATTTGTCAGTGTCTCGCAGATCAATTATTTGGAAAAGCGCCCTGGGGACGAGGTTGTTTGCCTCAGCCTTTGGCTTCGGCAAATAATTGATGTGCTCGCCACAGACAAAACACGATATTTTGCTCAACCTCGTCCAATAATTGTTAATTATTATTACTCAGCGTAAGGTCATTATCTGGGCTATCTGACCGTGCCGATCAGGACGGCAAGCCGAGCATAGCCTCCCACAAATTTTTGACGCCTGCATGCAGCCACGTTTTAAAGAATTCAGCCAGATATACTCCAACGCACTGCCTGCATACCACAGCACATATTTCAACTACTGGATAGCCGGATTCCTGCCATGTTAGCCCTTCTTATTATGCATGGTTCAATTTTGCTCTTAACCATGCACCCCTTGGCACGCCTCCGGGAATTGCAATTTTTTTCTTCTTTGGAGGTCTATTCCCCATCCACGGGCACGCAGAAGGAGGCAATTCCCCACCCCCGAGCTCCCGATCGACCTCCTATATGTTTTTTGCAAACATCTTCTTGATCCGTACAAAAGCAAAACGACACGTTTTCACTACTTTTATGAACGTTTTCCTGGTTTTATTGACAGTACGGTAATGGATGTCATAATGTAGTTAAAACATGAACAATAAATTTGAAAACGAAAACGAAGAAGAAAAACTCTTTAAAAAGAGCTTCCTTGATAAAACTAGCCTGCGTAGCAGGCGCTTGGAAGTAGTGGGCGAAAGAGAGAACGGGCGCGCGCGAGAAAGTGTCTCCTTCTCGCGCGCCCGTTTTTTCTTGTGCCCACTACTTCCAAGCGTCTCCTACGCAGGCTATGATAGAACACTTCATAAGAACACTGGACCGAATACGCACATTCATTTCAAATTTTAAAACATACATTTAAATACAGACTTTAATTTTGATAAGATATTCCTCCCAAACCACTCTCCAACAAATTTCTGCTAAAAAGTACGTAATCTTGAGGGCCGCAGTCATCGTGTAAACCGCGCGAGAAATAACACATACTTCGCAAAATCAAAGAGGAGATATTTTTTATTTGTCCCACCCCCCTTCACCAGGGACAGAACCGCTTCAAAAAATTCCCCACCCCCGGGCCCGAAGTGCTGGACTTGTCCCAGGGGTTGCCTTGGGGTGGGGGATGGTAACAAGTAAAACCATGCATTAGGGCTTCGTCACGCGTTCCTTCCCCAGTTCAAAAAATGAATTATTTCATATATAATTCACATCATTTCACTCCTCACGGGAGACATGAACTCAATAAATTGACCTCGCTCCCAATGTGTGGCTTCATAGCTCAGTTGGTAGAGCAACGCACCGATAACGCGGAGGTCACGGGTTCGAACCCCGTTGAAGCCCTGATTTTTTCAGGCTTCTTCTTTCCAATTGCTTAAATTGGAAAATTTACTGCGATGATCATTCTTCACTTTCATCTACAACCGCAGTTCAAAAAATGAATTATTTCATATATACTTCACATCAAGCTTTTTGAGGTTATTAAGAACTATCTACTACAATCGCACACATACGCAGCTGATACTCAGCTGTATCTATCATTCAATGCTGACGCGGCTTGTTCGCAAAACGATGCAGTTGAGGCAATGGAGCAATGCGTACAGGCAAAAGAGGTAAAGGGGACAGAGAAGGCATCCCCCTTACACACCCTATTCTACAGGTAATTCGTCTCGAGTTATTTTTAAGACCACAGATCCCAAGGGGGATTAGACAACGGCCAATCACGTAGCGCGAATGTGTTCCGCGTGGATGACCCACGCTCAGAGCCACGAGTCCTTCAAGAATTGACGCAGAACAAAATGGCGGAAGACGCGGAGAGCGATATTGCTATTCGTTTTGTCGACGAAAACGACTACAGAGAGATTTCTGCTAAAGCTGTGTCAGCGAAACGGAAATTAATAAAGAGTCGCCCTTCCTCTCTTGTATAGAGCTAACAGTACAGCAGGAAAATCCTTAACACACTGAATATTTTCTCAGGAACATTTATAATTTGCAGTTTGAAGAGAGCAATTTCTGGTTTGATATTTATTCTTTTATTATTCAACAACAATAACACTTGGCGTCCTACTTGCTTTATTGTACAAACGACCGACTTCAATAGGCAGGCGAAATTTCTCATTTTATTAAAGCGCTGAGGTTGCGATAACTTCGAGTTAAACTGATTTCACGGGTTGTCAAAGAGTCTAGCGATTCCTTTTTCCCAGGTGAGCCCCGACTCATTTCGCGTCAATATTCAGGAATGCTCTCGATCTCTTTACGCTTTCATTGCCTTTCGCCCGACATGTTTTGCACGGCGTTCAGTCATGCGAAACCACGCAGCGCGCGAGGTAACTTTATGCCGATTCTAAAAATAACTCGAGACGAATTACCTATGGAATAGGGTGTGTATGAGGGATGCCTTCTCTGTCCCCTTTATCCTCTCTTGATACAGGCTATACGATCGTGCATGATCAAGGATAAACTACGCCTGAATGATAATAAGACGGAGTTCATGATTATAGGCACCAGAAAGCAACTGGTAAAGTGAACATTGATGGTCTTAGTGTGGGTGAGAGCATTATAGCTCCCGTCACTTCAGTTAGGAACTTGGGATCATGGTTTGACCAGACCCCGAGTATGATACCACACATTAATAAGATATGTAAAGCTGTGTCTTTTCATATTTACAATATAAAATGGATCAGAAAGTACCTCAACAATGATGCCATGCAAACGCTTGTTCACTCCATTGTTATAGGCCGCTTAGATTACTGTAATAGTCTTCTTTATAAAGTTCCCGCGGTGCAGACGAGTAAGTTACGACGCATTCAAAATAGTGCTGCCCTGCTCGTATGCTCAACTCCGAGGTTTAATCATATTACACCCGTCTTATTTTCTTTTCATTGGCTACCCGTTGCCTAGTATCGAGTTTAAAATCTTAGTTTTAACGTTTAAAGCAATATATCAACTTGAGCCGTCCTATATCTGCAATCTAGTTCGATTAAAGGAGAAATATAAATACCAGCTTCGATTTTCTGAAGAACTACTATTGCAGTTGCTCATGGGAAAAACAAAGAAAACTCTGGGTGACAGATCATTCCAAATAGCTGCCCCTGCAGTATGGAACAGTCTGCCTGCAAGTGTCAGAGACATCGATAACTTTTTGGTTTTTAAACGAACAATAAAGACTTACTTACTGAGGAAGGTTTTTGTCTGTTATAGTTAGATTGATAAAGTTTAGATTTTAAATTTTAGGTATTCTTAAGTATACTTTATTGTAATTATAACAGGTAGTTATAGTTGTATTGAGGCGCATTTGATCATATTCAGATGTTAACTTGCGCCTAATTAGAAATAAATTAATATTATTATTATTGTTGTTGTTATTAGTATATTTGCTTAGGATAAACCGCGCTCCTAAGTGAGTTGGTTAAATGAATTGGTGACCGTAAAAGAGAATATAAAGATGGAATTTATAGCGTTAGCCCTTGGTCAAAGTAAATCCGTCAGCTTTAGAATCTCCTTACAGTGGCCAATTCACGCAATCAACTCGGATAATAAAAAAAAATTATCCCACCACTTTGCGGATAAAGTGGTTTGCAATGTTCAAGACGGAATACTTAAAAGTGATGAACCCTTCGATTAAGCTCATAAATTCTTCAGTAGTGGTTAATTGTTACAATAACCTCACTTTCTCTCTTCATGGTTTAAATTTGCAAATTACATTCCTATCTTCGGGACCGGCGAGCATTTGTCAAATTTGAAAAGGAACAACAGAATGCAAAATTTGTCGTGGTATGTCTTCATAACACATTGTGAACTTTCTCATAACATTTGTTGCTTTTTTTTAAAAAAGAGATCATTTTAATTTTCGTGATGACGTCGATGACGTGTTCGAGTTGGTTTGCCGTTAATTTATTGAATAATCTTCAGGCTATAGTCAGTAAGTCAGTCAGTGACTCCATGATCAGTGAGTGAATGAGTGAGTGAGTGAGTGAGTCAGTCAGTCAGTCCGCAGTCAATCAGTCGATTAGTCGATCCGCCAGCCAGTCAGTCAGTTAATCAGTCAGTCACTCCTCAGTCAGTCAGTCGTTGAGTCAGTCACGCACTAAGTCAGTCAGTCAGTTAGCCAGTCAATCAGTCAGTCAGTCAGTTATTTAAGCAGACATCAGACGATCAGGCGGTCAATCTAGCAGTTAGTCAATCAGACAATTAGTGAGTCAGTCAACCATTAAAGCAATTAGTCCTTTAGTCAGTCATATTAGTACTGTAGCCATATGCAACGACCTTTATGAATCCTATGAACGGAGTGGAAACATGAAGTGACGAATGGGAGAACAAAGTCTTCAATGAGAGCTTCTTGGGGAGGGACTTCTTACAAAACCGCAGTGTACCTTGCGGAAAGGTTGGACACAGGATTGGTCTGAACGGTTATAACGAAAAATTCTAAAGATTTGAAGACGTCATTTATTTACTCTTCAAGTCTAAATTTTCAAACTCAGTTCCAGTCAACTCAGTAACTAAGTCATGCAACTCTCTCTCTACGATCCCAGCTCTATCGAAAAAAAAACCCCTCTTTTTTACAACCACGTTGTAAATAGCCGTCTGGTATCTGAATTAAATCCTTTTTAAAAAACGTCTCATCGAGGACGAGTGCTCGAGCTCCTTCAATCAGTTTTCGCTCTTTGCAAAGATTTTCTCAAGTCAACTGACCACCTCTCTCAAAGAAACACTTTTTCTGCTCCAACGATCATATCTTAAAAAAGAGTTGACTGCAATTCGACACCGAACTTATTGCATATAGTAACATTTGATTATCTCAAGAACGGAGTTCAGATGATGGATAATGTAGGGAGCTGTTCTGGGACTTAAACCTTAAACGAACTACACGACTGCCGGTATGCCGGTTTGCAACCAACTACCCCCGCCTCAAATTCAACTGTTAACGTTGCTGAAACACATTCTCAAGAAATTCAAGAAAAGGAAAGAAACAAAGGCTTCAAACAATCCAGTTACAGCTGAGCACAACAGCATATAGGTGACGCGTACTCAGTGGACCTCATCGCCTGAAGAACACTGGGAGTATGCAGTTAAAACGTCGCGATCCACATCCCAAGTGACCACATTGTAAGACAAGCGATTACATTTCTCTTTTAAACAAACGCATAAAGCCATGATGATCATGCCATCCTACGTTTGCATGATAAAGACTGGGTTATTTTCTGATTCAAACTCGAACAAAAATTCCATGCAAATGAAAAAAATGTCACCTTGGCGATTCAGTGCATACAAATACGGTAAAATCTTGAAGGAAAAGCATGTTTTTTTCTGTGATACTCATCCTGGTATGTCTTTTTTGTGTGCGAGAGTAAATGGAAAACCAAACATATACGTCGAAATCCTTTCTCCGTCTACTAAAACTGTTGGATCTTTCTTGTTAATGCTTTGTTTAAAAATTGTTTAAGCTTGATCTCTTACGGTCAGCGGAGCTTAACTTTCTCCATAGAAGGGGTCCAAAAAAACGCAACGAGTGTTCACCGTAGTGTACTGTCCTCATTCATCGAATCATTTCAAGTCTTAATGACCTCAAAAAAGCAAAAATCAGGGAACCGTTTGCATCTTTCGTTTGAAACAATTCATTCCGTAGCAAAGAGTTACACGTCTGGTAGTTGCGAACTTTGACGTTTATGATAAAACTAGGAAAGACGATGAAACTCTACTTTTTTCTACTGAACAAATAATACACATATAATAATACGCAAATTCTATTTATTCTTACGGTGATCAATGAATTTGCCAATCAAGAAACCCGAATAATTCAATGATTTGTTTCGTCTCCAGTACATGTTACTCATAAGACTTCTGATTTCTACTGGTTCCAGAACATTGCGCGGTTAATCAGTAATCAGTTTTCTTCTCCATTACCATTTGTTTCAAGCCTTCATAGTCGACTCTCTTGTACCCATCGTCACCCTTAACCACGGTCAACGGGTACAGTTCCTCCACTTCCTGAGCGATAACTCCATGCCCTGTTCTACTCATGCCAAGGTCTACGGCATCTTCGGACCATACCCAGTTGTAGCTACGAACACCAATCTGCTCGAAATCTGAATGCGGCACGACTGTGATGTTTTCTTTCAGTCGAGAGTCGCTCAAAATTCCCAACAAGAGCGCGTCCCCAAAAATAGCTTTTGCTATGTAGCTTTCCTCTTTCTCATCAGCTTCTTCCAAGCTTCTTCTCTCTTCTTCTGCCCTACGCAATTTTTCTTCTTGGATTCTTCGTTGTTCCTCTGCTTTCGCTCTTGTCCTTCTCTCTTCCTCTAATCTCTTTCCTTTCTCACGAGCTTCTCTACCGCGCTGGTCCTCCCTTTCCCTTTCCATTTTCTCCTCTACTTCTTTTCTCCTTCGTTCCTCATCAAGGCGTCTCTCTCTTTCTGCCATTTCTTCTTTTTGGGCTATAACTTCATCCAGTTTATCTGTGATTTTCGTTCTTTCCGTTCCGTTCATGCGACTCAAATCATTTCTCAGAAAAGGTTCAATCATGTTTTGGTAAGAACGGTCGCACAATTCCGTTTCGTGGGCGGTATATGCATTTGAAAATCCACTCCATGAATTTTGATTGAGAACAATCTCAAGCCATTTAGCGAAAGAAGCAATCATTGCTCCGTCCATGTTTGCTCCATGAATTGTCTTTTTTAAAGGAAAACGTCTTAAATCAGAGGCTAGAGAGGATACGACATTTGCGTAATCATCACTCGGAAATTTTTCTAAGTTACGCAATCGTTTCGAGTCCACGAAGGGAATGTCTCGAACCTTAATGTTAATTCGAGGAAAGTGCCATGCAATTGTTTCTCCGCAATTTCCATCTTGAACTTGACTCTGCAAAGTTTTACCTGGGGATGGTGCAAGTGCATTTCTTATGATCACCAGTAGTTGTGAAAACGCCTTGATGGTCTCTGCATCATCTCTCCAAATCTGTTCGCTCAAGCGTGAAAGACTACATTATGATTTTGTACTCCTTCCCTGGCAAAGAGAGCCAAACCGGAAGACATCATCATGGTGAAGATGCTGAGCAAATCTGTGTTTTTGTTGTCGCCTAAGTTAGTTCCCTCCGCGTCGAGTAAAATCGTGCTTCCTTCCCACTTTCCCTACAAATTCAGTCTAGACAAACTGTTTGGCACAGAGAGAGGGTTTATTGAAATTAAACAACTACCACCCCCGAAACGCAGCCAGGGGTGGCTGCCCAATGAGAACAATAACCTCTCCGCCGCCAAAAACCGGCCAAACAATTGGTCTACGTGGAAGAGAAAGAGCTAAGGGAGAGAACCATCCCCTTGGCAACCCGAAGCTTGAGGGCCATAGAAAGGTCTAAATAACACTTATAAGCATCCGAACGCCAGTCACCAAATATTTGAATAAACTCCCCAGGGAGTCCAGCCGAGAAAGCGCACGAGGTGCCCCCTCGACGAAAAGAATGACCACGAAAAAGGTGAGACTGAACCACCTTGGCAGCCCCTAAACGAGCAAGTAAAACCGAAACAAACTGGCGTTTGAGAATGGGTTTAACAATCCCTGAACGAGAAGGATATACAAACAGTGGTGATCGACTAGTAGCAGGAACTAGCTCACACATGGGATAAAATAGCCGGACAGGGCAAAGGGGTGAATTAGGGATACTAAGAAGTGGTAGTTCTAAGACACGGTTCCCAAATTGATTAGTTTTGGACCACGAGAACTTAACACACAACCCATAATGAGAAGGTTCGATGTCCCCCCGACGAAGGCAATGATAATCACCAATATGACACCAAGAGTCTGGAACCAAATTAGAAATCCGTGCGAAAAGGAAAAAGGCAAACACAAATGCGCAAGAAAAGGTGACATCGATAGGGTCGAGATGAGAACCAAAGCTGACTAGAACCGGCTTAACAAAGGGGGTGTAATTGGGGGGGGGGGGGGGGTGGAGGGCACGGAGTGGATAATGTTGAGCTAGCCTGTCAATGCCCCGCAAGGTGACCTGAATTTCATGCGTGCTGAGATCCGGAAAGGGATACCCTAAAGGAACATGAAGAAACTTAACCCCACTGAGATAATTACGAATGGAAGGGGGAGTCATGGAACGGCTTAAAAATTGACAATATAAGCTAATAGTCCGAATAGAAGCGGGTAAAAAGACTAAATCAATATGTGAACAAAAGTACAAATATGATCGCCATTGAGTGCGATGGTTCTTTTGAGTTCCTGCGGCATAGGCAGCCTTGCGTGTTTTCTTGAGATCCCGAGATAGCTTGGACAAAACCAGGTCTGTAGAAAGGAAATTAGATATCATCAGACAAGGAAAATATGGAAGGATGCACAACAATTTCTTGCAAATTCACAGTTCCAGGTGCGGCGAGAAAGTGAGTTTTAAAAGATGAATGCACATGCCAACGAGACAATAAATCAGCCAGACGATTCGCAGAACTAGACAAAGGAGCCGCGCGTAACTCAAATTCGTGTGAGGCGGCCTCAAACCAAATAGCACGCAAACAAACGGCCAACAGAGAGTCTTGCACACGACCAGAAGTAGGAGAGCTAACCAACGCTTCGTTATCACACTGGACGATAATACGCATGCCCTGTCAAGACGAACCCCACGAACGGCAGGCAGCGAGGATAGCCACGGCCTCCATCGCAGACGGAAATTCGCAGTGAAAAAATTGCGAAGATGTCAGTCCCCCACAGCCAGTTAAGCAAGCATCCGTACTAAAAATGCCATCAGTAGTCGACCAAAGGAACAAAGGAATAACTGACACACCATTGTAAGTCCGGAAAAAACGTAACCACCAGCGAATATCGCGGTGAAATTCCTTAGAAAGTTTAGTGTGATAATGATTGTCGCGCGAAACGAGTAATTGCTCTGTGTATACGTTACATGAGAAGTTTAAGAGCGCGAGTACAGAAGAAGCAATGTAAAGAAGAATTGACACGAGAAGTTAAAGTCACTAATTTAGAGAGCGCAGAACGCGCAGTCACCGACGCAAGACCATGACGCTCAATGAAGTACGATCGAATGGATTTTGGATAATAAGTGGTTCAGCTGTAGTCAGTAGCATAATCTCGTCCTGTGTCAAGTGCAACAAACTACGTGGAGCAGTTCAAGAACAAAGAATGTCAGACCTCCCAGAAGACCGTTTAGAGACTGCCCCTCCCTTACCTACTGCGCCGTCGACTATTTTGGTCCCTTTATTGTTAAAGATGGCCGGAAGGAGCTGAAGCGTTATGGTGTTTTGTTCACTTGTATGGCTTCGAGGGCTATCCACCTTGAAACATCTGACTCCCTCGACACAGATTCATTTATCAACGCCCTTAGACGATTTATCAGTCGGCGAGGTCCCATCTGCCAGCTAAGAAGTGACCAGGGAACCAACTTTGTAGGAGCTCGTAAAGAACGTGCACAAGCGTTAAGTGAAATGGACCAAGAAAGAATTAAAGCAAAGCTATTGGAAGAGCAGTGCGATTGGTTTTCTTTCAAAATGAATGTCCCAGCAGCGAGTCACATGGGAGGTGTGTGGGAACGCCAAATAAGAACCGTTCGGAGCGTTCTTTCGTCGTTGTTAAACAATAACGGGCGTCAATTAGACGGCGAGTCTCTTAGGACTGTGATGTGTGAAGCAGAAGCGATTGTTAACAGCCGACCCTTGACAGTAACCCAGATTTCAGACCCAGATTCTCCAAGTCCTTTGACCCCGAGCCAGCTGCTAACGATGAAGTCAAAAGTTGTTCTTGCTCCACCAGGTGTCTTTCAGCCAGCAGACGTGTATTACGGGAAGCGTTGGAGGCGAGTCCAACATTTGGCGAACGAGTTTTGGTCACGCTGGAGAAAAGAGTTCCAGCTTAGTTTACAAGAACGTCGGAAGTGGACACGCCCAAGCAGAGATTTACAAGTGGATGATGTTGTAATCATGAAGGATGAGAGCCTCCCTCGTAATGCTTGGCCGTTAGCACCTGTATCAGCTGTTTACCCTGTTGCGCATGGGCAAGTAGGTAAAGTCCAGGTAGTTCTTGCGGATAGCTGCCTCGATTCCAAGGGAAAGAGAACTGGTCAATTACGGTACTTTGACCGACCGATCCACAAGCTGGTATTACTGATGCAAGTTGAAAGCTAAGTGAGATCCGGGGTAATTCCCCGCCAAGGAGCCTTGAACACTGAACTGAACTTTGAAAAGAAAACATGATTATATGAACATTAGGTTGATTATTTAGTTGATTTAGTGAAATAATATGATTATTTCAGGGGAGCCATGTAAAGGACAAGACATAAGAACAATACCTTTCATTGATTTCGTGATTTTCATGCTTTGATCCTAGTTACTAGCATAGTTACAATGTTTTCCTGATTTTCTATTGGTTTTGTAATGACATATTTCGGCGTCCCCACGCGGGTATAAAAGCGCGCGTTAGCGTCCTTTTGGTCAGGAAAGTCAAGTAGGATTCGCGTCGTGACATCGTTTTTGTGATTTTGTCTTAACCTTTGGTACCAGCGGGACCGATATGTAAATGATTTCTTTTGTTACATTGTTTAGTTTCGTTCTTTAGTCTGTGGGCAAAAGTACACGAATGTTACTGTACAAGTATACAGATTTAAGCTTAATTGATTTATAATTGTTTCATGAGCGAAAAGCGGATTCAAGTGAACGTCTGTTAGAGCAACGCCCACACTTTTGTTTTATAGTACAAGGATTGAGATCAGATTTATGGAATTATTCTCTAATTTCAGTTTATGTAGCCTTTAATTAGATTTTACCGTCTTGTTATCCACCTAATCATTAAAGAATCGCTTTATTACCGTTTTTCGAGCTCTAGTTTGTTGATTACGCGTTACTTGTCTTAGTATCGCCCTTTCGCCAAATTGATAGAGATTTTTGTATTGTTATTTCAGTTTACGGTCAATCTTTGGTCTATAGATTTTGGTCTTTGGAATTTGGAATTAAATCACCGTTAACCGTCACCTTTGGTTTTCCGTGGTTTTCTTGTTCTGCCGACCCCTAAAATAGTCCCTAACCTAACCTGCTGCGACACACCCCTCGAAGTTTCGTTTCTCGTTTGTTTGTTTGTTTGGGTCGTCGCCAGCCACATCTATCATTGAACAGAAACCTAAAGCAAAGTGAGTATTGCTTATACAAATGTTCAACTGATTGCTGTGGAAAATTCACAAAGACATTGTTGACAAATAGGGACATTAATACACCTGTGCTATCTTTTTGATGGGCTCTTAATGTAGTTTATATGATGTTTAATTGGTTTAACTATGTGACAGATAACCATCTGTTTGCAGGGTAGGTTTTCTGTTTTGTTCACTTACAAAATTATTTTCAGTGTTGAAAGTGACACACAGGGGTCACAAAACTATAATCTACTACATCGATTATCAGTTTAATAGTTGGGTTAATCTGATTATTTCTGATGATATGATCATGATACAGACACAATGACTAGGACTAACCAACAGCTTAAAGTTGACTTTGGAAGTATTTAAGCAAGCACATCTAACAGCTGCAACCTCACAGCCCAACACCTAAACAAGCTAAAAGCCTTGCCTTGTCATTGTGTGGCATTTTTCCAGGCCTTCTTGGTCAATTCATTTCGGTGACGTATCTTAGGCAAACTGGAGGGAAACTGTTTCACTGTTTCACTTGGGACCACGTGACCCAAAACTCATTGGCCATGACTAGGCAACTAAAAGCTCGCTATGCTAATGGGGACTCTGGCGCAAAACACTTCAAAAGCCTTGGCATCCCTACATAAAAAATCCCATGTTCAAGACGCTGCAGGTCCCTTCCGCTCCTGTTTATTCAGTGGATAGTGATATATGCACCCTTTGAAGCAGTTTATTTTTTAAAATCAAAGTTTTAGAACTGGATTATAGCTGCTTCATAATCATACCCAGCTGGTTTTGGAATAGTACAATGCCAGCCACTATTTCACCTGGTCCACAAATCCCCTTTTCAAGCATATAGTGACAAGAACAACATGCACTGACAAGAACAATATGTACACTTAGCCTAGAGTAATTAGAAGCTCCATTAACAGGTTTTGGTTTGACAGAAAACGTATTTATCTTAGGATCACTGTCACCCTATGTAAGGGAATCCGGAATCTGGGAAATTTTTCTCTTGGAAAGTGGAAGAAAGGTCAGGTACTCTAGATCCCACTTATAATTGGAATCCTGAATCTAAGTTCCACTGACAAAGAATCCAGAATGCAGTATCCATGATGCAGAATCCAAGACGGTCAGATGTCCTTGCATGGGCTGATCACTGTTTTCAACTTGATAAAATAAAAGACATCATGTGCGTTCATTATTTTATTTTTTGCAACTAGAAAGAAATCCTTCAAGCTTCTGAATACATTAATATGCAAGTTTTTCACTTCTGAGAAAAGGAAACAGTTTATTTTCCCAATGTCTCTGTATTTAGCTGTATTTTACTGCCAATGAAATGAGCAAATAATGATAAGATATCATTATTGTGACACTAAAAACTGAACAAATGAAAAGTCAGGATTAAAAATATCAAAGGATAGCGACGCTATGTTTGGCTTCAATTTTTAGTTTTGTTTCGACATCTGCATCTCTCGCTCCTCATCCCCCTTCAAAATCACAGTGGAAAACATTAAAAGAAGGCCAGGTTAGGCCCATGCATGTTACGATCAAATGAAAAAAAAATGTTTCACTAGACAAAAAACTGCTGAGACAAAGCACAGATTATGCAAGATTTCCGTACAACCCCATACATCAATAATATTAGATGCACACAACTATTGTTCGAAGAAAACAAAAGGCAGGACAATACTAAACCTTTGTAAACGGACAGCTAAATTTTTTGATAAGCTGAAGCCTTACGAACATTCTTTGACAAATCGGGAATTAAAGAAACAAATCTTTAGTAATACCAAATAGCACGAGCAACAGAAATATACCTCTACGACTTATAATATTCCCAGCGATTACCATTTCAGATATCACTGTCTTCGAATCTTTGCCTTCCAACGGTACAGTCACAGTTTTCCGAACAATCAGACCTGAATTCTGTCCACCTTTTAGGTCTCAAACACTGAAGAAAGCACTTCTCAGCCTCTACGAAGCCCTCAAAGGGTAACCATCCTTGTTTTGGAATGAATAAACCAATGAGGGCGAAAGTATGAACGCGCAGAGCATCCTTGCTGACGGTGAACTTTCCATTTTCCTCGTCGAACCTCAGTAGTGGTTTTGCTGGTGAACTGCGACAAGTTTTGCTCAAAAGAGAGAGACAAATATTAAAAGAACCAGTAACTTCAAGATCGTTTCGACGGAAGCAGCGTCTAATTTCGAAGCAGTGACAGTTTCAATGGGTCGAGCGACTAATGACTCGCACCTAAAGTTACAGGCACGAAGAGTCTGATATTTTGCAATTATCATGAGGGAAATTTATATGCGCTTCTGCAATAGTGTACTTTGCCCCAGTGTTTCTGTTTCTCTTCTAATTTTACTTAATGATGAGTCGATTCTCTGGGAAAACCCCCCCAACGTTTCCCTTTTTTTCCCCGCATCATGGTGCACCAAGGCGCAAAGCATACACCGAAAGTGACTGATTTGAAAGGAAAACTTCCCTATCAGACTACGGCTACCTTATGGTCTCTGGCGTAAAAGGGGGTTCTCCTAACGATTCTGTTTCATTCTCTGCTAAGAGCTCTTTGTTTTGTAGAAATCTGTTTCGACTCAAGACAAATTTTTATTTTCTCCATCGTTAAAAGCGATCGAAAGTATGAAGAAATAACCTGGCAGTGTATCTTGAAGTTATTAGAAATAACAGATCGTTACTAACTTCGACATGACAGAAAAATTCGTAATGGTCTAATTAACATAACATTCCTTTATTTGAAATCTCTGCCTGTTTTTACATTTAATTTCCGGGAAACTGAAGCGAAGTAAAGACAACCAATTAGAATGTGCCAGCTTTACTAGGTTCTCGGAGAGGGAAAAGTCTCAGTCCCACAGTCATTACAGTCACTCGGTAGTAAGATGGACTTATGTAGATTGTACGCTGTCGTAGCATTTCTTGCGGCGCTCTATTTCGCCTCAGTTGCTGAAGGAAAGCCGGGACGAATCCTCATCAAGCACAACAAAAAACGTGGTATCTTCGAGTTGAACAAAGCTGTTCTGGAAGACCTGTGGCAGTTGCAACGACCGATTCGCGTCATAGCTGTTGTGGGAGATGCTTGAATTGGAAAATCTACCACTCTCAACGTAATAGGTCACATATGGTCCGAAGTCAATCACAGCCATGTCGAAGAAATCTTCAAAACAGGTGACACACAGGAAGCTGTCACGCGTGGCGTGTGGTGTCACATCATCCATCCACAAGACAAGAAAGGAGGAAGCGTTCTGTTACTTGACGTTGAAGGCACAAATTTAGGTGATGACGCCGTTACAACTCATTTGAGCATTTTTACAGCCTTGGTTTCCTCTGGCCTGAACGTTTTTGTCCGCGAGGTGTTTCAAAACAACAATCTACACTTTTTGTTCCACATGTCACGCTTAAGTGATCAGATTTTTCCTAACATTACTATCGAAAACTTTCCCAAACTTCAGGTGGTTATTAGAAGTGCACTGGGTGATCCTGACGGGGGCAAAACAATCGAAGATTACACAAAGGATTGCATCGTGGAACCTTCCTTCCAGGAGAGCATGAAAGAAGAGAGAAAAGCCATCGCAAAGCACTTCCCGAGGAACCAAATTACAGTAAGTCAGATTCCGCAAGTGGAACGTGATCTTTTCAAAGATTTCAATAAATTACGAAAGAGTGACTGCTGGCAAGAAATGAAGCGACTAGCTGAAAAACTTAAAACGTTTCCCATAAAAAAAACCTTAAGAGGAAGTCTTATGGACGGACAAGGATTAGTAGAATTGGCCATTTATCTTAAAGAAACGATGAATGCGGACTCGTGGCTGGACTTCGCGAATAATTATGTTGCGTTGGAGAAAAATATTTGTAAGAGAAGCCGCGTGAAAATAATTGAGCCACTTTTTGCATTGCCAACAGCAGACGAAATAGAAGCAAGAATAGAAGACGCTTTAAGGAACTTTTCAATGGAGTGAGTTGCAAACCGAAATTTCCGCTGTGCAGAAAGATCTACAGCACTTTGCTGATGAGAAGAGGAAAGCTGAGGAACTGGAATTGAAAGCGAAAGAAGCGGTGGAACAGAGGATAGCTGTTGAAAAGAAAAGCGAAGAGCAAAAACGGAAGTTTGAACGTGTTATGTCAGAGAAAAATATTGAAATCGAGAGGGTAAAAAGAGAAAAGGAAGAAGCTGAGCTCAAGGAAAATAATTTAAAACAACTCCACCTGGAACAAATGAAGACCATCGCTTTACTCGAGAAAAAACTAAGCGAAAGAAGTAGTGGTGTTTTAAATTTCCTTAAATCCGTGGGACTTGGGATTGTTATCGGCGCTTTAAGCGACCATGAATTGAAGAAAAACGTTACAACTTTGCCACACTCGCCATACAGGGCAATTGGACTTAGGGGAGTTTGCTGGGAATGGAATGAAGTTGCCAAACAAAAATTTGGACTGAGCGGTAGGGACTGCGGAGTGATCGCGCAGGAAGTCAAGCAGCTCTACAAACAAGCTGTCAGCACAGCAATCAAGGGGTGCGCTATGACATGCTAAACAAGATGATTTACAACTATCCTGATAAGAACCATCACCTTGATTACAACATGAACTGGACTAAACGAAAGAATAGAGAAAAGAATATCGTTATCAGCTGCTTGTTTAATTAGCAATTAGTTAATGAGGCCTGAGCAGGATATGAAGAATTAAGCAGATCGAGGAGGGTGTTATTCACCGAGGCCAAAGGCCGAGATGGATAACACCCTCCGAGATCTGCTTAATTCTTCACATCCTACGAAAACCGAATTCATTAATTGCTTTATTATTCATTCAAAATAATTTCTGGTTTAAAAACATAGCTAAAACATGCTTACCTGCATGGATGTTAAGTTTATCTTCGATAGTGTACTACGTTTAGATTTGTCCAGCTCCGTAAATATTCTCCAAATAGCAGATTTCGCCCTCCGAGTTGTCTTCTTGCTGTTTTTGCTATGTTTTTAGTCATTATTTCGCCTACTTCCAGCTGTAGTTCTTACTCTTGCAACGAGTGAAGTGTTCGCCATTTCAGTTTTCACAACGACAACAACTCAACCTCGTCCCCAGGTCTTCTCGGTTAACGGTGCATTAACCTGTAGAGGGCTGCATTTTTTACTTCATTTCCTCGTTAAACATAAAATTCTTCCAAATTTGGTCATCAGTAACTGGTTATGGTAAATTATGCGTGTGCTTTAAGCCAATCAGAATTGGGGAAATATTTTGAATGAATAATAAGAAGTGTTAATGTTTGTTTTGGTTTCTTCTTAAAAGAAGTGTTAAGTTTTTAAAGAAGTATTTTAAAAGTTTGCTGTCATCGATCTCGTGTTTCAACTAGTAGTCGTCAAATGAACGAGCTATTCTAAACGAACTTTGATTGAAGGTTTGAGTGTCTTAAAAACGTAACTTCGTAATCAGTGTAATTTTTAATCGAGGGTCGAGGATGATCCGGGTATTGCACTGGTTTGCTTCATTGCGGTCTTTAATTGTCTAAAAAACTCGCCCCACCCTATCGACCAATCAAATGCAAACTAAAACCAATGACGACTTCCCGCGCTTTACCCGTTTAAGAGTGATGCGCATCTAATTTCTCCAAAACAGCATTACGCCTAAATTAAAAATTAAGGTCGTGAGATTAAGGTAATGATCATGAATTCAAGAAGCTCTACATTGTTAAACAAATTCTCCTTGTCGGCACCTCAGGAAATGTATAGAGAACAGTATGGAGACCTTGCATACTGATATTAGGGTGTGAAGCAGTTTGCTGGTTTTTCTTTCTCACTGGCTCTATGTGATATTTACTTCTGAACCTGTGCGTCTGTTGCCCCTCACGAGATTTGTAGGTGTAAATCCCAGGCCAAACAGCTCAAAGGAGATAGCCTGCGTAGCAGGCGTCGAAAGGGGTAGGGGATAGGGAAAAAGGGAAAAAGGGGTTTTCTCCCTCCCCCTCCCCTTTTTGCGCCTGCCACGCAGGCTAAAAGGAGAGAAAAGAACTAACAGAAGAGTACAGCCAGCCAATAGCTCTACCTTGTTATTTTATTAGTCAATTAAAAGGAACAGCCACTACTTATCTGAACTGATCACTTCAATCAACTTAGACAACAGGGTTTTGTATTAATCGCATATTCAGCAACTAAAAATTCCTTCATGTAGTGCAGTAGGTATACAAACCATGGATAGTCTGCAAACACTTAAAACTCGTAAGCAAGGAGCCGTTCTCGCTGTTGCCTTAGCTCTCTTGCTAATATGGAGGGTTTTAGCAACGATACAGGTGGGAATATCGTCAGTTGGGCTCTCGTTAAAAGTTTAACGGGCAGTATTCGGCGTGAAATGACTATTTTCCGTCAACAGCTGATCTCCTATGATTATTGTTGAAAAGTTTGGTAATTAATTCGACCCTTCTCGGAAAAAATTGCTACCGCTTGTCAACCAATCATTCCGATCGAAATTACTCGATATTCGTCGTACTACTTAATACATCAGTAGCAATTACTCCGCTGATTACTTAGTGAATTTCCAATCCACAAGTCGTAAATCATTCCTGAGACTACAGGCGTTTGTCTTATGCACAGGGCTTAGAGAAGAAGAACTGTCTTCCTTCAGATATCTAGCTCAGTAATGTTTAACGAGTTAAATATTCTTATTCGCCTCGGATAAACCGCGGTCCTAACTGAGTTGGTTATTTGTATTGGCGACCGTAAAAAGATTACAAATCTTTAAAGATGTCATTTCTGGCGTTAGAGCTTGGTTTTGTTCCTATCTTCAAGACCGGCGAGCATTTGCAAAATGGGAACAACAGAATGCAAAATGTGCCATGGTATGTCTTCATAACACATTGAGAAGTCTGTGAACTTTCTTCAAAACATTTGTTGCTTTTTTTAAAAAAAAAAAGAAATCATTTCATTTTCATAATGTCGATGGAAACAATGTAATTCTCCATTTGTTCTTTCGATGGTTTGTCGTTGATTTATTGAATAATCTTCAGGCTATAGTCAGTCAGCCAATAAGTCAGTCAGTCAGCTACTCAGCTGGTGATACCATCAGTGAATTAGTGAGTCAGTTAGTCTATCAGTCGATCAATTAGTCAGTCAGTCATTCGGCCAATCATTCAGTTAATCAGTCAGTCAATCTTCAGTCCGTCATTCTTCGAGTCAGTCACTCCTTAAGTCAGTCAGTCAGTCAGGCAGGCAGGCAGTCAGTCAGTTGGTCAGTCCATCAGTCGATCAGTCGATGAGTCACTCAGTCAGCCAATGAATCAGTTAATCAGTCAGTCATTATGTTGGTTTAATTGCCCTAGTTCCTCATTTTCACTACCGTTTAGGTAGTGTTCATTACTGCAAAGATCGCTCTCACATTCATTTCTTATCCTTTTGTCTCAAAAACAGGCTGAAAATCCAATCTTTGAGCCAACAACAACGACCTTTATGAATCCTATGTACGAAATGAAAACATGAAGTGACGAATGGCACAACAAAGTCTTCAATGGGAGCTTCTTGGGGAGGCACTTCTCACGAAACCTCAGTGTAACTGGAGGACAGGTTGGACACAGGATTGGTCTGAGCAGCTGCGACGAAACATTCTAATAATAGAATCACACTAAAGACTTGAAGACGTCATTTACTCTTAAAATCATAATTTTTTAAACTCAATTCGAGTCAGCTCAGTAACGGTCATGCAAATCTCTCTGTCTACGATAACTCTATCACAGAAACCCTTCTCTTTTGCAACCACTTTGCAAATATCCGACTCGTATCTGAATTAAATTCTTTTTTAAAACTTCTCCTCGAGGATGAATGCACGAGCTTCTTCAATCAATTTTTCGCTCTTTGTAAAGATTTTCTCAAGTCAAGTGACCTCCTCCCTGAAAAGGAACAGTTTTTTCTGCTCCAACGATGATCTCTTAGGAAAGAGTTGACTGCAATTCGACACCGAACTAACTCAGTGTATATAGCAAAATCTGTTTCTCTCAAGAACGGAGTTCAGAAGAAGGATAATTTCGGGTATATGTTTTGAAACTTAAACCTTCAACTACATGACTACTGGCATCCAACTACCCCCGCCTCATATTCAACTGTTAACGTATCAGAACAGATTCTCAAGCAAGTTAAGAAAAGGAAAAAAACAAACGCTTCAAACGATCCAATCGCAGCTGATGAGTACAACAGCATATGGGTGACACGTGCTCAGTCGACCTCATCGTCTGAAGAAGACTGCCAGTATGCAGTTGAAACGTCGCGATCCACATCCCAAGTGACCACATCGTAAAACAAACAATCACATTTCTCTTTTAAACAAACGCATGTAGCCATAATGATCAGCCCACCTAACGTTTGCATGATAAAGACTGGGTCAGTTTTCTAATTTAAACTCACAAAAAAATTCCCGTGATATAACTTAATAATAAAATCTTCGACTTGGCGTTCAGTGGATACAAATACGGTAAAATCTTGAAAGAGAAGCATATTTTTTTTCTGCGATACTCGTCCTGGTACGTCTTTTTTGTGTGTGAGAGTCAGTAAACGGAGAAACCAAATATATACGTCGAAATTCTTACACTCGTCTACTAAAACTGTTGGGTCTTTCTTGTCAATGCTTTGTTTAAAACTGTTTAAGCTTGATCTCTTACGGTCGGCAGAGCTTAACTTTCCCCATAGAAAGGGTCCGAAAAAACGCAACGAGTGTTTACCGTAGTATACTGTTCTCATTCGTCGAATCATTTCAAGTCTTAATGACCTCAAAAAGGCGAAAATCATGGAGCTGTTTGACCTCTTTGGTTGGAAACAACTCATTCCGTAGCAACAAGTTAGACGTCTGGTAGGTTTACACTTATAGCGCTTTACAAGCCATTTTCTAAACGTCGTTTATTTACGTTGTTTGTTTATTTCTGCTGTTTATGATCACAAAATCAGGAGAGATGATGAAACACCAACTTTCTTCTTAATTACTGACCAAAGAATACACAGTGACAGTTGCAAATTGTATCTATTTGATCAATAAGTTTGCTAATCAAGAACCCCCCCTCCCCCCCCAAAAACAGAATGTTTTGTTTCGCCTTCAGTACATGTCTATTGTCTACCACTTCAAAATGAAAAAAGATTACATTGATTGTATCAAGTTACAGAAACGAGTTATCAGGTTGCATACCCTCACCAAAATTTTATTTAACTGTAAAATTATTTTGGAAGTCTCTAATTTTTACGCTGTGTTTTGCGTGTCATACCGAAAAAACATAAATGTCCAGTTACTCATAAGACTATTAATTTCTATTAGTTCCATAACGTTGCGTGATCAAACAGTAATCAGTTTTTTTTCCATTACCATTAGTTTCAACGCTTCGTAGTCCACTCTCTTGTACCCATCGTGACCTGTAACCACGGTCCACGGATACATTTCCTCCACTTCCTGAGCGATAACTCCATGCCCCGCTCCACTCATGCCAAGGTCTACGGCATCTTTGGACCATACCCAGTTGTAGCTACGAACTCCAATCTGCTCGAAATCTGAATGCGGCACGACTGTGATGTTTTCTTTCAGTCGAGAGTCGCTGAATATCCCAGCTACGATCGCACCCCCAATAAAAGCTTTTGCTATGTTTTTTTTCTTTTTCTTTCCCTTTTTCCGTCTTCGAGCTGCAGCTTCTTCCAACTTTCTTCTCTCTTCTTCAGCCCTACGCAATTTTTCTTCTTGGATTCTTCGTTCTTCCTCTGCTTTCGCTCTTGCCCTTCTCTCTTCCTCTAATCTCTTTTCTTTCTCACGTGCTTCTCTGCGGCGCTGTTCCGCCCTTTCCCTTTCCATTTTCTCCTCTTCTTCTTTTCTCCTTCGTTCCTCATCAAGGCGTCTCTCTGTTTCTGCCATTTCTTCTTTTTGGGCTATAACTTCATCCAGTTTATCTGTGATTTTCGTTCTTTCCGTCCCCAGAGCACATTTTTCGGTGAACTCATCGATAATTTGCTGTCTCCCATTCTTCATGTGATTCAAATTATTTCTCGGAAAAGGTTCAATTATGTTTTGGTAAGAACGGTCGCACAATTCCGTTTCGAGGGCGGTATATGCATTTGAAAATCCACTCCATGAATTTTGATTGAGAGCAATCTCAAGCCTTTTAGCGAAAGAAGCGATCATTGCTCCGTCCATGTTTGCTCCATGAATTGTCTTTTTTAAAGGAAAACTTCTTAAATCAGAGGCTAGAGAGGATGCGACATTTGCGTAATCATCACTCGGAAATTTTTCTAAGTTACGCAATCGTTTCGAGTCCACGAAGGGAATGTCTCGAACCTTAATGTTAATTCGAGGAAAGTGCTTTGCAATGGTTTCTCCGTAATTTCCATCAAGTATAGAATCTTGGGCTTGACTCTGCAAAGTTTCACCTGGGGATGGTGCAAGTGCATTTCTTATGATCACCAGTAGTTGTGGAAACGCCTTGATGCTCTCTGCATCATCTTTCCAAATCTGTTCGCTCAAGCGTGAAACACGGTACAAAAACTGTACATTATGATTTTGTACTCCTTCCCTGGCAAAGAGAGCCAAACCGGAAGACATCATCATGGTGAAGATGCTGAGCAAATCTGTGTTTTCGTTGTCGCCTAAGTTAGTTCCTTCCGTGTCGAGTAAAATCGTGCTTCCGTCGCCATTTGAATCACGCGACACAGACATCCACACTCCCGTCGTACATGGTCGCATGCCATCGCTCGTGTTAAAAACTTTCTCAACTCTTTGATTTCGCTGTCCTTCAAGGAAATACCTGATAAAGTTCAAATTCGTGGACTTACCGACGCGTGCGTCGCCAATGGCTCCCACAATTCTCACGGGCCCTTTCAATGTCTGTATCTCGCGCAGAGCATCCTCGCTGACGGTGAACTTGCCATTTTCCTCGTCGAACCTCAGTAGTGGTTTTGCTGGTGAACTGCAACAGGTTTTGCTCAAAAGAGAGACAAATATTAAAAGAACCAGTAACTTCAAGATCATTTCGACGGAAACAACGTCTAATTTCGAAGACGTGCAGTTTCAATGGGTCGAGCGACCAATGACTCGCACCAAGTTACAGGTACGACGAGTCTGATATTTTGTAATTATCATGAGGGAAATTTATATGCGCTTCTGAATTAATGTACTTTGCCCCAGTGTTTCTGTTTCTCTTCTAATTTTACTTAATGATGAGTCAATTATCTGGGGAAAACCCCCCAACGTTTTCCTTTATTTCGCCGCATCATGGTGCACCAAAGCACAAAGCATGCACCGAAAGTGACTGATTTGAAAGGAAAACTTCGGTAACAGAACTCTGGGAGACTCAAATCACTGCGCGATCCCCTGATTTTGCGTGTAAGAGTATCTAAAGCTTTCCATTTTCGTAAAGATATTTCATTTAACTTTAGAGCTAAATTCTACTCCATACGGAATAAGAATAATACATCAATTCTCAATTTATCACAGGGTTTTTAACCCTACGGCTACCTTATGGTTTCTGGCGTGAAAGGGGGTTCCCCTAACGATTCTGGTTCATTCTCGGCTAAGAGCGCTTTGTTTTGTAGAAATCTGTTTCGCCTCAAGACAAAGTTCTATTTTCTCTATTGCTAAAAGTGATCGAAAATATGAAGAAATAACCTGTGCAGTGTATCGTGAGGTTATTAGAAATAACAGATCTTTACTAACTTCGACATGACAGAAAAAGATGTAATAGTCTAATTAACATAATATTCTTTATTCATTCTCTGCTAAGAGCTCTTTGTTTTGTAGAAATCTGTTTCGACTCAAGACGAAGTTTTATTTTCTCTATTGCTAAAAGTGATCGAAAATATGAAGAAATGAGGTGCAGTGTATCGTGAAGTTATTAGAAATAATAGATCTTTACTAACTTCGACATGACAGAAAAAGATGTTTAAAATTCAATTTCCGGGAAAATGAAGCGAAGTCAAGACAACCAATTAGAATGTGCCAGCTTGACTAAGTTCTTAGAGAGGGAAAAATCCCACGGTCATCATCATGTGGAAAAAGCCCCTGCTCTCATGCGCATTGAATATATTTAGAGAAGTTTCCGTTCAGTCCATTTCGCTTCGGTAGTGAGATGGACTTTGGTAAATGTTGCGCTGTCGTAGCATTTCTTGCCGCGCTTTATTTCCCTTCAATTACTCAACAAAAACCGGCTGAAATCCTCATCAAATACAACAAAACAGAAGATATCTTCGAGTTGAACAAAGCTGTTCTGGAAGACCTGTTGCAGTTGCAACGACCGATTCGCGTCATAGCTGTTGTGGGAGATGCTAGAATTGGAAAATCCACCACTCTCAACGTCATAAGTCACATATGGTCCGAAGTCAATCACAGCCATGTCGAAGAAATCTTCAAAACAGGCGATACACTGAAAGCTGTCACGCGTGACGTGTGGTGCCACATCATCCATCCACAAGAAAAGGAAGGAGGAAGCGTTGTGCTACTTGACGTTGAAGGCACAAATTTGGGCGATGACGCCATTACAACTCATTTGAGCATGTTTACAGCCTTGGTTTCCTCTGGCCTGAACGTTTTTGTCCGCGAGGTGTTTCAAAACAACAATCTACACTTTTTGTTCCACATGTCACCCTTAAGTGATCAGATTTTTCCTAACATTACTATCGAAAACTTTCCCAAACTTCAGGTGGTTATTAGAGGTGCACTGGGTGATCCTGACAGGGGCAAAACAATCGAAGATTACACAAAGGATTGCATCGTGGAACCTTCCTTCCAGGAGAGCATGAAAGAAGAGAGAAAAGCTATCGCAAAGCACTTCCCGAGGAACCAAATTACAGTAAGTCAGATTCCGCAAGTGGAACGTGATCTTTTCAAAGATTTCAATAAATTACGAAAGAGTGACTACTGGCAAGAAATGAAGCGACTGGTTGAAAAACTCAAAACGTTTCCCATAAAAAAAACCTTAAGAGGAAGTCGTATGGACGGACAAGGATTAGTAGAATTGGCCTGGTATCTTAAAGAAACGATGAATGCGGACTCGTGGCTGGACTTTGCAAATGTTTACGTTGTGCTGGAGAAAAATATTTGTAAGAGGAGCCGCGAGAAACTTATTGAGCCGCTATTTGCCTTGCCAACAGCAGACGAAATAGAAGCAAGAATAGAAGACGCTTTAAGGAACTTTTCAATGGAGTGTGAGTTGCAAACCGAAATTTCCGCTGTGCAGAAAGATCTACAGCAGTTTGCTGATGAGAAGAGGAAAGCTGAGGAACTGGAATTGAAAGCGAAAGAAGCGGTGGAACAGAGGATAGCTGTTGAAAAGAAAAGCGAAGAACAAAAACGGAAGTTTGAACGTGTTATGTCAGAGAAAAATATTGAAATCGAGAGGGTAAAAAGAGAAAAGGAAGAAGCTGAGCTCAAGGAAAATAATTTAAAACAACTCCACCTGGAACAAATGAAGACCATCGCTTTACTCAAGAAAAAACTAAGCAAAAGAAGTAGTGGTGTTTTCAATTTCCTTAAATCCGTGGTACTTCCGATTGTTATCGGCGGCGCTTTAAGCGACCATGAATTGAAGAAAAACGTTACAACTTTGCCACACTCGCCATACAGGGCAATTGGACTTAGGGGAGTTTGCTGGGAATGGAATGAAGTTGCCAAACAAAAATTTGGACTGAGCGGTAGGGACTGCAGAGTGATCGCACAGGAAGTCAAGAAGCTCTACCCACAAGCTGTCAGCACAGCAATCAAGGGGTACTTCGCGGTGCGCTATGACATGCTAAACAAAATGATTTACAACTATCCTGATAAGAACCATCACCTTGATTAGAACATGAACTGGACTAAACGAAAGAATAGAGAAAAGAATATCGTTATCAGCTGCTTGTTTAATTAGCAATTAGTGAATGAGGCCTGAGCAGGATATGAAGAATTAAGCAGATCGAGGAGGGTGTTATTCACCGAGGCCAAAGGCCGAGATGGATAACACCCTCCGAGATCTGCTTAATTCTTCACATCCTACGAAAACCGAATTCATTAATTGCTTTATTATTCATTCAAAACAATTCCTGGTTTAAAAACATAGCTTAAACATGCTTACCTGCATCGATGTTAAGTTTATCTTCGATAGTGTACTACGTTTAGATTTGTCCAGCTCCGTAAATATTCTCCAAATAGCAGATTTCGCCCTCCGAGTTGTCTTCTTGCTGTTTTTGCTATGTTTTTAGTCATTATTTCGCCTACTTCCAGCTGTAGTTCTTACTCTTGCAACGAGTGAAGTGTTCGCCATTTCAGTTTTCACAACGACAACAACTCAACCTCGTCCCCAGGTCTTCTCGGTTAACGGTGCATTAACCTGTAGAGGGCTGCATTTTTTACTTCATTTCCTCGTTAAACATAAAATTCTTCCAAATTTGGTCATCAGTAACTGGTTATGGTAAATTATGCGTGTGCTTTAAGCCAATCAGAATTGGGGAAATATTTTGAATGAAAAATATGAAGTGTTAATGTTTGTTTTGGTTTCTTCTTAAAAGAAGTGTTAAGTTTTTAAGAAGTATTTTAAAAGTTTGCTGTCATCGATCTCGTGTTTCAACTAGTAGTCGCCAAATGAACGAGCTATTCTAAACGAACTTTGATTGAAGGTTTGAGTGTCTTAAAAACTTAACTTCGTAATCAGTCTAATTTTTGATCGAGGGTCGAGGATGATCCGGGTATTGCACTGGTTTGCTTCATTGCGGTCTGTAATTGTCTAAAAAACTCGCCCCACCCTATCGACCAATCAAATGCAAACTAAAACCAATGACGACTTCCCGCGCTTTAACCGTTTAAGAGTGATGCGCATCTAATTTCTCCAAAACAGCATTACGCCTAAATTAAAATTTAAGATCGTGAGATTAAGGTAATGATCTTGAACTCAAGAAGCTCTAGATTGTTAAACAAATTCTCCTTGTCAGCACTTCAGGAAATGTATAGAGAACAGTATGGAGGCCTTGCATACTGATGTTAAGGTGTGAAGAGTTAAGCAGTTTGCTGGTTTTTCTTTCTCACTGGCTCTGTGTGATATTTACTTCTGAACTTGTGCGTCCGTTGCCCCTCACGAGATTTGTAGGTGTAAATCCCAGGCCAAACAGCTCAAAGGAGAGAAAAGAACTAACAGAAGAGTGCAGCCAGCCAATAGCTCTACCTTGCTGTTTTATTTGTCAATTAAAAGGAACAGCCACTAGTTATCTGTACTGATCACTTCAATCAACTTAGACAAAAGGGTTTTGTATTAATCGCATATTCAGCAACTGTTATAAGATCATTCAATGAAGCTAAATTCAATAACTTTATAAAGACTATTCTAACATGTTCGAGTCCCGAGCAAGTCAAAAACACAACGCACGCGGTTCCCCGTTTTCGGGGTGCGCATGTAAGTCAGTCAGGGGCCCCTAAGGGGGATCCCCACAGGTTTCAATGTTACAACATCTCCCCCCTAACACGATTCAATGAGTCTTTGCGGCCTCCTAACTTGACGTCCAGATCTGGTCGTAGTAAGAGTCGGTGAAATTGTTTCTGCCTGTCTCTCTAGTGTCACTGGACTTGGCGCAGGCTTCTCAACTACAAGTGGCTGTCTTGTACTCACAGGAGAGTCATGAGGTTGGGTACTTATGGGAGGAGCCCTTGTCCTTGGGGTCATGGGAGAATCATTTGGAACAGAGAGGATCTGTCTCCTATTTCTCCTATAAGCACGTCCATATTCATCTTCCAGGATGTATGATCTGGGCATTACTTCAGCTTTGCGCCATTCCCTCTCACCATTTGGACGAAACCGCACCTTGTCCCCAACTTCCAGTGGAGGCAAATCTCTACTCTGCTTGTCATAATTACACTTGGCATTATACTGTCGCTGATGAAGTGTTTTCAGAACATGATCACGATCCACTGGCTGAGGTAACAAGAGACGTCGATGAGTTGGTATCATTGTTCGAGTGCGTCGACTCATCAGCAGCTGGGCAGGTGACACACCGATATCTTCGAATGGGGTGTTGCGATACTTTAACAGTCCCTCAAATGGGTCTTTGTTCTCTGCAGCAGCCTTCTTAAGAATGCGTTTTGCGGTTTGTACAGCTCTTTCCGCTGCGCCATTTGATTGAGGATACTCTGGTGAGCTGGTTGTATGGGAAAATCCCCACTCCTCAGCGAATTTCTTGAACTCATGGTTGTTGCTGAACAAATTTCTGGTGTTGCTGTACTGCGGTCCGTTGTCGCTGACAACTTTCTCTGGGATTCCAAACCTCGCAAATATTTTCTTCAAGTTGTTAATGACACAAATGGCAGTGTTCTGGCGAATCAGTTCTATTTCAAAGTACTTCGAATAGAAGTCAGTGACTAACAGGTACGTTTGGCCACCATATTGAAACAGGTCAGTCCCAACAACTTGCCAAGGTAATCCTGGAATGTCATGAGGATGTAATGTCTCTCTCTGTTGTCGGTTGCGGAAAGCATTACATACGGCACAGGAACTGACTCTTTCTTTGATTTGGGCAGTCATGGAAGGCCAGAAAACATAATCCCTCGCAAAGGAAAGGCTTTTGCTCTCTCCCATGTGAGCTCCATGAATTTCATCTAACACTTCAGCTCTCAATGGTCTTGGCACCACAATTCTGTCTGATTTAAATAACATGCCATCCTCGACACTCAGTTCTTCTCTGAAATTCCAATATTCCCGGGCAAGTTCATCAACTTGTTCTTTCTCAGAGGGCCAGCCTTTCAAAACGTACTCCATCACCACTCTTGATGTCTCATCAGCACTTGAGCTGTCCTTGAATCTCTTCAGGGTGCTGCTTTCTAATCCAAGTTCCTCAACAAGATTAACTCCGATTACATCTTCGGGTTCACTGAACGGTTCAGTTTCACTGAGAGGTGCTCTGCTAAGGCAGTCTGAAATGACCTGCTGTTTTCCGGGGACATAACGCACCACAAGGTCATACTTAGTGAGTTTGAGCAACATCCTCTGTAGCCTGGGAGGGGCCTCATTCAGTGGTTTCCGAAAGATTGACTCCAGCGGTTTGTGGTCTGTCTCAACAATAACTCTGCGCCCATACACATATGTGTGAAACTTTTGCGCTCCCCATACAATTGCTAACAACTCTCTTTCAATATTTGCATACATCTTCTCTGGGGGAGTCAAGGTCTTTGAACTGAAGGCAACTGGTTTGCCCTTCTGCATGATCACTGCACCAAGGCCTGTGCTACTGGCATCAACACTTAGCACCGTTTCTTTGCTGTTATCAAAGTATGCTAACACTGGCGCACTAGTGATGACAGACTTGAGCTTATCAAAAGCCTCTTGTTGTGGTTTCTCCCACACAAATGCGACATCTTTCTGGGTAAGCTGTGAAATTGGCTCTTGTAGATTGGCTTTGTGTTCAATGAACTTGTCTAGGTAATTGACAGTTCCTAGTATTCGAAGTACACCTTCTTTGTCAGAAGGAGGAGGCATCTCACTGATCGCGCGGATTTTATCAGGGTCAGGTTTCAATCCTTCGGCCGAGAACACATGTCCAACATAGCTTACTTCAGGAACACGAAGTTTCACTTTCTTTGGATTGAACTTCAATCCTACTTCTCTGCTTCTATCCAGTACTCTTCTCAACTTCTGATCAGCATCGGTTTGATCTTTACCATGAATCAGGAACTCATCCACTATAATCTCCACAGGAACCCCTTCAAAGAGTTTGTCCATCTCCCTTTGGTAGATTTCAGGGGCAGAAGAGATGCCAAAAGGGAGTCTTGTAAATCGATATCGACCCCAGGGGGTATTGAATGTTAAGAGCTTTGAGCTTTCATCATCCACTGGAAGCTGCCAGTATCCACTGCAAGCATCAAGGGACATGAAACTCTTCGCACCCGATAATCGGTTGGCAACCTCCTCTACAGTAACCATTGGATAGTGTGGTCTCTTAAGAGCTTTGTTTAGGTCCCTTGGGTCAATACAAATTCGAACATCATTCTTTGAGAGTGGAGTGTTTTCTTTCACTTTTCGTTTGTCAATCACTAGCATAGATGAAACCCAAGGGGTATGTTCCTCTTCTTTAACAATAATCCCATCTTCTTCCATCTCTGTGAGCTTCTCTCGTGCTGGTTCAAGAAGTGCAATTGGAATTTTTCTGGGAGGATGTACCACTGGAGGAACTGACGGATCAACTTCCAAATGTACTTTGTTAGGTAGCTTGCCAGGTTTATCACTAAAACAATCTTTATAATCCTGCAACACAGGATCGGTTTGGAAGAAACTTGGCATTTCTTGCTCTGGTTGTTTGGACTCTGGAGTAGTTATCAGTTCAAGGTTCATAAACTCAAGGACTTCTAAGTCTAAACAAGCATCACAACCCAGCAATGGTGTAAAATTTCCATCAACAACAAGATACAACAGGTTAAGTTCACGACTCCCATAACAAGTTCGAAGCCTCACAGAGCCCTTTGGATGGATGGGTTTAGGGGCAAGCCACCCCTTCAAAGGTTGCTGAATTTTCTGAAGAGGTTTGCTTGTGATTTCCTTGTACAGCTTATAGGGAATGACTGTAGCTTCTGCACCAGTATCTGCTTTGAACTGTACATCTTTCCCAGCAATTTTAACAGTAATCAAGCTCCTAGATTTCTTTCGAGTGCCGGGGACACTATCCAGCTCAACTGATCCAAAATATGTGTGCACATCGTGATTCATTGGAGGCTCATGTTCCACAGCTGCAAGTTGTGAACCTTCAGCACTTAATTCCTTGCACACTTGTGCAAAGTGTCCTTCCTTCTTACACTTGTTGCATTTCTTTCCTAGAGCTGGGCAGCGAGGTGGCTGAGTAAATGGGTGCTTGTAACCACAAAATTTACAGTTACGAACGGGTGTCTTTTCTTGAACCTTGACTTTCCTGAGAGGATGAAGTGAACGTTCGGAACCCGCAACTGTTGGTGTATTAAACTTGTATTTCTGTAGTTCGGCTGCCTCGAATGTACGGCAATAATCATGAGCAGTTTGCAGCGTTAAATCTGGTTTCTTCAGCAGTTCACCTCGCAATTCGTCTGACAAAACTCCTCCCACAATACGATCACGAATGAGCGAATCTCGAAGGTCGCCAAATTCACAAGTTAACGACAGTCTTTTCA
>NC_133201.1:44526541-44534041 GCF_958299795.1 Porites lutea | reverse complement strand
TTCGGTAACAGAACTCTGGGAGACTCAAATCACTGCGAGATCCCCTGATTTTGCGTGTAAGAGTATCTAAAGCTTTCCATTTTCGTAAAGATATTTCATTTAACTTTAGAGCTAAATTCTACTCCATACGGAATAAGAATAATACATTAATTCTCAATTTATCACAGGGTTTTTAACCCTACGGCTACCTTATGGTTTCTGGCGTGAAAGGGGGTTCCCCTAACGATTCTGGTTCATTCTCTGCTAAGAGCGCTTTGTTTTGTAGAAATCTGTTTCGCCTCAAGACAAAGTTCTATTTTCTCTATTGCTAAAAGTGATCGAAAATATGAAGAAATAACCTGTGCAGTGTATCGTGAGGTTATTAGAAATAACAGATCTTTACTAACTTCGACATGACAGAAAAAGATGTAATAGTCTAATTAACATAATATTCTTTATTCATTCTCTGCTAAGAGCTCTTTGTTTTGTAGAAATCTGTTTCGACTCAAGACGAAGTTTTATTTTCTCTATTGCTAAAAGTGATCGAAAATATGAAGAAATAACCTGTGCAGTGTATCGTGAGGTTATTAGAAATAACAGATCTTTACTAACTTCGACATGACAGAAAAAGATGTAATAGTCTAATTAACATACTATTCTTTATTCATTCTCTGCTAAGAGCTCTTTGTTTTGTAGAAATCTGTTTCGACTCAAGACGAAGTTTTATTTTCTCTATTGCTAAAAGTGATCGAAAATATGAAGAAATGAGGTGCAGTGTATCGTGAAGTTATTAGAAATAATAGATCTTTACTAACTTCGACGTGACAGAAAAAGATGTTTAAAATTCAATTTCCGGGAAAATGAAGCGAAGTCAAGACAACCAATTAGAATGTGCCAGCTTGACTAGGTTCTTAGAGAGGGAAAAATCCCACGGTCATCATCACGTGGAAAAAGCCCCTGCTCTCATGCGCATTGAATATATTTAGAGAAGTTTCCGTTCAGTCCATTTCGCTTCGGTAGTGAGATGGACTTAGGTAAGTGTTGCGCTGTCGTAGCATTTCTTGCCGCGCTTTATTTCCCTTCAATTACTCAACAAAAACCGGCTCGAATCCTCATCAAATTCGACAAAACAGAAGATATGTTCGAGTTGAACAAAGCTGTTCTGGAAGACCTGTTGCAGTTGCAACGACCGATTCGCGTCATAGCTGTTGTGGGAGATGCTAGAATTGGAAAATCTACCACTCTCAACGTAATAAGTCACATATGGTCCGAAGTCAATCACAGCCATGTCGAAGAAATCTTCAAAACAGGCGATACAGTGAAAGCTGTCACGCGTGACGTGTGGTGCCACATCATCCATCCACAAGACAAGGAAGGAGGAAGCGTTGTGCTACTTGACGTTGAAGGCACAAGTTTGGGCAATGACGCCATTACAACTCATTTGAGCATGTTTACAGCCTTGTTTTCCTCTGGCCTGAACGTTTTTGTCCGCGAGGTGTTTCAAAACAACAATCTACACTTTTTGTTCCACATGTCACGCTTAAGTGATCAGATTTTTCCTAACATTACTATCGAAAACTTTCCCAAACTTCAGGTGGTTATTAGAGGTGCACTGGGTGATCCTGACGGGGGCAAAACGATCGAAGATTACACAAAGGATTGCATCGTGGAACCTTCCTTCCAGGAGAGCATGAAAGAAGAGAGAAAAGCCATCGCAAAGCACTTCCCGAGGAACCAAATTACAGTAAGTCAGATTCCGCAAGTGGAACGTGATCTTTTCAAAGATTTCAATAAATTACGAAAGAGTGACTACTGGCAAGAAATGAAGCGACTAGCTGAAAAACTCAAAACGTTTCCCATAAAAAAAACCTTAAGAGGAAATCGTATGGACGGACAAGGATTAGTAGAATTGGCCTGGTATCTTAAAGAAACGATGAATGCGGGCTCGTGGCTGGACTTTGCAAATGTTTACGTTGTGCTGGAGAAAAATATTTGTAAGAGGAGCCGCGAGAAACTTATTGAGCCGCTATTTGCCTTGCCAACAGCAGACGAAATAGAAGCAAGAATAGAAGACGCTTTAAGGAACTTTTCAATGGAGTGTGAGTTGCAAACCGAAATTTCCGCTGTGCAGAAAGATCTACAGCAGTTTGCTGATGAGAAGAGGAAAGCTGAGGAACTGGAATTGAAAGCGAAAGAAGCGGTGGAACAAAGGATAGCTGTTGAAAAGGAAAGCGAAGAGCAAAAACGGAAGTTCGAACGTGTTATGTCAGAGAAAAATATTGAAATCGAGAGGGTAAAAAGAGAAAAGGAAGAAGCTGAGCTCAAGGAAAATAATTTAAAACAACTCCACCTGGAACAAATGAAGACCATCGCTTTACTCAAGAAAAAACTAAGCAAAAGAAGTAGTGGTGTTTTCGATTTCCTTAGATCCGTGGTACTTCCGATTGTTATCGGTTTAAGCGACCATGAATTGAAGAAAAACGTTACAACTTTGCCACACTCGCCATACAGGGCAATTGGACTTAGGGGAGTTTGCTGGGAATGGAATGAAGTTGCCAAACAAAAATTTGGACTGAGCGGTAGGGACTGCGGAGTGATCGCACAGGAAGTCAAGAAGCTCTACCCACAAGCTGTCAGCACAGCAATCAAGGGGTACTTCGCGGTGCGCTATGACATGCTAAACAAAATGATTTACAACTATCCTGATAAGAACCATCACCTTGATTAGAACATGAACTGGACTAAACGAAAGAATAGAGAAAAGAATATCGTTATCAGCTGCTTGTTTAATTAGCAATTAGTGAATGAGGCCTGAGCAGGATATGAAGAATTAAGCAGATCGAGGAGGGTGTTATTCCCCGAGGCCAAAGGCGGAGATGGATAACACCCTCCAAGATCTGCTTAATTCTTCACATCCTACGAAAACCGAATTCATTAATTGCTTTATTATTCATTCAAAATAATTCCTGGTTTAAAAACATAGCTAAAACATGCTTACCTGCGTCGATGTTAAGTTTATCTTCGATAGTGTACGTTTAGATTTGTCCAGGTCCGTAAATATTCTCCAAACAGCAGATTTCGCCCTCCGAGTTGTCTTCTTGCTGTTTTTGCTATTTTCAGTTAGCCATTATATCGCCTAGTTCCAGCTGTAGTTCTTACTCTTGAAACGAGTGAAGTGTCCGCCATTTCAGTGTTCACAACGACAACAACTCAACCTCGTCCCCAGGTCTTCTCGGTTAACAGTGCATTAACCTGTATAGGGTTGGATTTTTGACGTCATTTCCTCGTTAAACACAAAATTCTCCCAAATATTTTGAATGAATAATAAGAAGTGTTAATGTTTGTTTTGGTTTCTTCTTAAAAGAAGTGTTAAGTTTTTAAGAAGTATTTTAAAAGTTTGCTGTCATCGATCTCGTGTTTCAACTAGTAGTCGCCAAATGAACGAGCTATTCTAAACGAACTTTGATTGAAGGTTTGAGTGTCTTAAAAACTTAACTTCGTAATCAGTCTAATTTTTGATCGAGGGTCGAGGATGATCCGGGTATTGCACTGGTTTGCTTCATTGCGGTCTTTAATTGTCTAAAAAACTCGCCCCACCCTATCGACCAATCAAATGCAAACTAAAACCAATGACGACTTCCCGCGCTTTAACCGTTTAAGAGTGATGCGCATCTAATTTCTCCAAAACAGCATTACGCCTAAATTAAAATTTAAGATCGTGAGATTAAGGTAATGATCTTGAACTCAAGAAGCTCTACATTGTTAAACAAATTCTCCTTGTCAGCACCTCAGGAAATGTATAGAGAACAGTATGGAGGCCTTGCATACTGATGTTAAGGTGTGAAGAGTTAAGCAGTTTGCTGGTTTTTCTTTCTCACTGGCTCTGTGTAATATTTACTTCTGAACTTGTGCTTCCGTTGCCCCTCACGAGATTTGTAGGTGTAAATCCCAGGCCAGGCCTAAGAATTTATTCTTAGGAATTCTTGGGAATTCTTAAGAATTCCTAGGGATTAAGGTGTGAAATTTCACGGTAATTGGAACATGGAATTCCTAAGAATTCCTAGGAATTCCAAGCTTTGCTCACCCATCAGTTGGCTTGGAAAATATTCCTAGGAATTCTTAGGAATTCCTAGGAATTGAAAGAATATAAACAGAACGATTACTTCTTAGGAATTCCTAGGAATTTCCTAGGAATTCCTAGGAATTCCTTGGAATAGCTTGGAATAGCTAGGTCAATAGGGATGTAACAAATCGACCTGCTGCCGGAATTAAGGGATATTCAAATCAAAAACTGATTTGCATTTAAACCCTTATGTTAAGGAAGTTAATACTAGAAGTTGCTATTTTGCTCTCCGAACCAGAAACCCATAAGGCAAATGTACAAAAACTGAAGCAATGTTTATTCCAGCAATAACTGAAAAATAGCTCTCCATGTTAACAAAAAATACTTCTTCTGCTTTAACTTGACTTAAAAATTTCACTGTACTGATCGTTTAAATGTTCCAAAAATTACAACAGTGACCTCAAAAAAATCAAATTTAAGACAATGACTTTTTGTGAAGTAGGAATCAAATAATTCAGTATAATGACTGTAGTCCTTATATGTATATGTAATAGCATGATTAGTAGTGATATTTGGCATAAATACCACGAGTGATATTTTGAAATTGTTATACGTAACTTCACGAGCCATTAGGCGAGTGAAATTTGAGACAATTTTGAAATATCACGAGTGGTATTTATGCCAAATATCACAACAAATCATGCTATTATTTGTTTATACTACTACCCGTAAAAGGTTTGTAATTTTCACATGTAGGTATTTCAAATTAAGCTGAAATACCACTTCTCTCAGCCAATCAAATTGTAGAAATTTCTCATGTAGTAGTATAAACATATGAATAAACTTTGATATAGATATACTTACACATAGATATACATGTAGTGTAAAGTAAACTATCGCTATAGTCATGATTGAAAAAAAAAATGTAAAACATAACCTGTTCAGGTGGAATCTCTAGATAGTGAGATAATGTAAAGTAACATATACCTAGTCATGATTGAAAAAAATATATAAAAACATACCCTGTTGGTGGAATCTACAGATAGTGTTTGTTTTTAATCCAAATGACAACATCAGCTGAACATTCTCTTTTTTGTAATTTATTTTACCCAACATACACATCACCACATTCCACACACATGCATGTAAATAAACATCTTCGAATAATTAATACAGTGCATGAATATGAAAAAAAGCTAAATGACTGCTTTTTCCAATGTCGCCGATGCAGCCTTCTGAACTGAAGGTCCACACATCAGGCAAGTGCTAGTGCTAGTTGTTTTTGACCTTAATATTGCGGCGATTATTAAGATTACATGTACCAGAAGCATTTAATATAAAACCTTATGCAACCTATACTAAGAATTAAAGTTCAAATGAACAAACCTACCGGCTGTATTCTAATATTTTATATGTAAGTTCAAGTCTCAAGTCCTTATAAATTAACTGGAAATTTCATTGCTTCTAACTTGTATAAGTAGCCATTGGAAACTTATACTTATTATGCTATTTCTTCTCCTATTTTATCTAACATTGGTCTTGACTAGTCTGCTATAACCTTGTAGCGCCAGAACATACAGTTTTCAGAGTATTCCACTGACTATTTGCAACAAAGAGTACAGTTCTTTCGATCTGCAGTAAACAAAAAGCAGCAAAAAGGGATCTGATCAATGGCATATCTTCGCATGCATCTTTGAACTTTGTAAGCTTATTTACGCAAAGTTATTAGAAAACATACCTTTCCACATTAATCCAGCTGAGTAAACTCACTTGCAAACATGCTTTATGTGAACACAAACTTCGCAATTGATCAATTTGTCTCGAAAATAACATGGATAATAGAAAGACAGTCTTACGAAAATACTTTGTTGCTTGTGAAGTCCGCGTGAATTTGAACTATTCAACGGAAGTTCATTTGACACTTTTCTATTGGTTCAAAAGTCGCACGTGACAAAGTAAATCAAAACGCGCATGTGGCAAAGGCACGCGTGGAAGCCTGGGAAACAAGAAAACATGGCGGCTAATCTTGCGTGGTCCATCTTGCGAAGTGCTCCCGTTTGGGTCGAAATAGCAGTTATTTTCAACGTTAATTAAGATGAAGCAACGCATTTGAAGTGTTAAAAGCAAGAAGTAAACTTAACGTTGTTCTTTTAAGTTGGAAAAGAAAATGTTGGACCACACTATCAATCAAAGAACTGCGACGAAAAACGTGTTGTTCCGGGCTTGGCCGGGCTTGCCATGCTTTTGACTGCACTCTTGATGCAAGGGTTGAAGGGAATCAAGACAGCCCATGTCTTGTGCGTTTGCCTATTTTCCATGGAGTATGTGGATAAACAACGTACATTTCAGACTGGAAATGCACTTCATATTTTTAAAAACGAGACTTCTCATTTCAGGCAACATTTTGCACTGAAAGTGTACTGGACATGTAACAGCTTTAAATATTTATTGCTGTAATATGCTGTAATAATGTAATTTAGATACGTTAAATTGTTATCTTAATTTAAATACTGGTTGGAGGTTTGTGAACAGCATTCGCCACATGTCAGCATTACCAGATTTAAGGTAACATTGAGTTGAATATAAGAATGTAAGTATAGAAGTATACATTACCAGTATGTTCTGTATTATAAGTTTAGAATTGTTTCAGTGCAATCACTTAAAATTAAAATGTGAAAAAATAAGAAAAGACCTACAAAATCTTCTACAATTTTTAAAGTCTTTCTGATTTTTAAACATCCCTCAGCTGAATTCCTAATTTGCATAACTTAGAATTCCTAGGAATTCCCAGGAATTCCAAGCCCAGTTGGCCTGAATTTTTCTATTCCCAGAAATTCTCAACAATTCTTAAGCTTCTAAAATTGTAAAACTTAGAATTCCTAGGAATTCCTAGGAATTCCAAGCCTAGAGTGAGACCTAATTTGCCATTCCCAAAAATTCTCAAGAATTCCAAGCTTATTTGATGAAGGTTGATTTGCATAGTTGGGAATTTTTGGGAATTCATTTCGCAAGGGTACCTTGCTGTTTTATTTGTCAATTAAAAGGAACAGCCACTACTTATCTGTACTGATCACTTCAATCAACTTAGACAAAAGGGTTTTTGTATTAATCGCATATTCAGCAACTAAAAATTCCTTCATGTAGTGCAGTAGGTATACAAACCATGGATAGTCTGCAAGCACTTAAAAATCGTAAGCAAGGAGCCGTTCTCGCTGTTGCCTTAGCTCTCTTGCTAATATGGAGAGTTTTAGCAACGATACAGGTGGGAATATCGTCAGTTGGGCTCTCGTTAAAAGTTTAACGGGCAGTATTCGGCGTGAAACGACTATTTTCCGTCAACAGCTGATCTCCTATGATTATTGTTGAAAAGTTTGGTAATTAATTCGACCCTTCTCGGAAAAATTGCTACCGCTCGACAACCAATCATTCAGATCGAAATTACTAGATATTCGTCGTGC
>NC_133201.1:44516541-44519041 GCF_958299795.1 Porites lutea | reverse complement strand
TTCCATTTTCTCCTCTTCTTCTTTTCTCCTTCGTTCCTCATCAAGGCGTCTCTCTGTTTCTGCCATTTCTTCTTTTTGGGCTATAACTTCATCCAGTTTATCTGTGATTTTCGTTCTTTCCGTCCCCAGAGCACATTTTTCGGTGAACTCATCGATAATTTGCTGTCTCCCATTCTTCATGTGATTCAAATTATTTCTCAGAAAAGGTTCAATTATGTTTTGGTAAGAACGGTCGCACAATTCCGTTTCGAGGGCGGTATATGCATTTGAAAATCCACTCCATGAATTTTGATTGAGAGCAATCTCAAGCCTTTTAGCGAAAGAAGCGATCATTGCTCCGTCCATGTTTGCTCCATGAATTGTCTTTTTTAAAGGAAAGCTTCTTAAATCAGAGGCTAGAGAGGATGCGACATTTGCGTAATCATCACTCGGAAATTTTTCTAAGTTACGCAATCGTTTCGAGTCCACGAAGGGAATGTCTCGAACCTTAATGTTAATTCGAGGAAAGTGCTTTGCAATTGTTTCTCCGTAATTTCCATCAAGTATAGAATCTTGAGCTTGACTCTGCAAAGTTTCACCTGGGGATGGTGCAAGTGCATTTCTTATGATCACCAGTAGTTGTGGAAACGCCTTGATGCTCTCTGCATCATCTTTCCAAATCTGTTCGCTCAAGCGTGAAACACGGTACAAAAACTGCACATTATGATTTTGTACTCCTTCCCTGGCAAAGAGAGCCAAACCGGAAGACATCATCATGGTGAAGATGCTGAGCAAATCTGTGTTTTCGTTGTCGCCTAAGTTAGTTCCTTCCGTGTCGAGTAAAATCGTGCTTCCTTCGCCATTTGAATCACGCGACACAGACATCCACACTCCCGTCGTACATGGTCTCATGCCATCGCTCGTGTTAAAAACTTTCTCAACTCTTTGATTTCGCTGTCCTTCAAGGAAATACCTGATAAAGTTCAAATTCGTGGACTTACCAACGCGTGCGTCGCCAATGGCTCCAACAATTCTCACGGGCCCTTTCAATGTTTGTATCTCGCGCAGAGCGTCCTCGCTGACGGTGAACTTGCCATTTTCCTCGTCGAACCTCAATAGTGGTTTTGCTGGTGAACTGCAACAGGTTTTGCTCAAAAGAGAGACAAATATTAAAAGAACCAGTAACTTCAAGATCATTTCGACGGAAACAACGTCTAATTTCGAAGACGTGACAGTTTCAATGGGTCGAGCGACCAATGACTCGCACCAAGTTACAGGCACGACGAGTCTGATATTTTGTAATTATATATCATGAGGGAAATTTATATGCGCTTCTGCATTAATGTACTTTGCCCCAGTGTTTCTGTTTCTCTTCTAATTTTACTTAATGATGAGTCAATTATCTGGGAAAAACCCCCCAACGTTTCCCTTTATTTCGCCGCATCGATGTGCACCAAAGCACAAAGCATACACCGAAAGTGACTGATTTGAAAGGAAAACTTCGGTAACAGAACTCTGGGAGACTCAAACCACTGCGAGATCCCTTGATTTTGCGTGTAAGAGTATGGAAAGCTTTCCATTTTCATAAAGATATTTCATTTAACTTTAGAGCTAAATTCTACTCCATACGGAATAAGAATAATACATTAATTTTAAATTTATCATCAGTTTTTAACCCTACGGCTACCTTATGGTCTCTGGGGTGAAAGGGGGTTCCCCTAACGATTCTGGTTCATTCTCTGCTAAGAGCGCTTTGTTTTGTAGAAATCTGTTTCGCCTCAAGACAAAGTTCTATTTTCTCTATTGCTAAAAGTGATCGAAAATATGAAGAAATAACCTGTGCAGTGTATCGTGAGGTTATTAGAAATAACAGATCTTTACCAACTTCGACATGACAGAAAAAGATGTAATAATCTAATTAACATAACATTCTTTATTCATTCTCTGCTAAGAGCTCTTTGTTCTGAAGAAATCTGTTTCGACTCAGGACGAAGTTTTATTTTCTTTATTGCTAAAAGTGATCGAAAATATGAAGAAATAAGGTGCAGTGTATTGTGAAGTTATTAGAAATAATAGATCTTTACTAACTTCGACATGACAGAAAAAGATGTTTAAAATTTAATTTCCGGGAAAATGAAGCGAAGGCAAGACAACCAATTAGAATGTGCCAGCTTGACTAGGTTCTTAGAGAGGGAAAAACCCCACAGTCATCATCACGTGGAAAAAGCCCCTGCTCTCATGCGCATTGAATATATTTAGAGAAGTTTCCGTTCAGTTCATTTCGCTTCGGTAGTGAGATGGACTTGGGTAGATGTTGCGCTGTCGTAGCATTTCTTGCCGCGCTTTATTTCCCTTCAATTACTCAACAAAAACCGGCTCGAATCCTCATCAAATACGACAAAACAGGAGATATCTTCGAGTTGAACAAAGCTGTTCTGGAAGACCTGTGGCAGTTGCAACGACCGATTCGCGTCATAGCTGTTGTGGGAGATGCGAGAATTGGAAAATCTACCACTCTCAA
>NC_133201.1:44489041-44506541 GCF_958299795.1 Porites lutea | reverse complement strand
CCTTGCATACTGATGTTAGGGAGTGAAGAGTTAAGCAGTTTGCTGGTTTTTCTTTCTCACTCGCTCTGTGTGATATTCACTTCTGAACTTGTGCGTCCGTTGCCCCTCACGAGATTTGTAGGTGTAAATCCCAGGCCAAACAGCTCAAAGGAGAGAAAAGAACTAACAGAAGAGTGCAGCCAGCCAATAGCTCTACCTTGCTATTTTATTTGTCAAACGGAACAGCCACTACTTACCTGTACTGATCACTTCAATCAACTTAGACAACAGGGTTTTGTATTAATCGCATATTCAGCAACTAAAAATTCCTTCATGTAGTGCAGTAGGTATACAAACCATAGATATCTAGTCTGCAAGCACTTAAAAATCGTAAGCAAAGAGGCGTTCTCGCTGTTGCCTTAGCTCTCTTGCTAATATGGAGGGTTTTAGCAACGATACAGGTGGGAATATCGTCAGTTGGGCTCTCGTTAAAAGTTTAACGGGCAGTATTCGGCGTGAAACGACTATTTTCCGTCAACAGTTGATCTCCTATGATTATTGTTCAAAAGTTTGGTAATTAATTCGACCCTTTTAGGAAAAAATTGCTACCGCTCGTCAACCAATCGTTCAGATCGAAATTACTCGATATTCGTCGTACGACTTAATACATCAGTAGCAATTACTCCGCTGATTACTTAGTGAATTTCCAATCCACAAGTCGTAAATCATTCCTGAGACTACAGGCGTTTGCCTTATGCATAGGGTTTAGAGAAGAAGAACTGTCTTCCTTCAGATATCTAGCTCAGTAATGTTTAACGAGTTAAATATTGTTATTCGCCTCGGATAAACCGCGGTCCTAACTGAGTTGGTTATTTGTATTGGCGAGAGTAAAGAGATTATAAAGATGTCATTTCTCGCGTTAGAGCTTGGTTTTGTTCCTATCTTCAAGACCGGCAAGCATTTGCAAAAATGGGAACAACAGAATGCAAAGTGTGCCATGGTATGTCTTCATAACACATTGAGAAGTCTGTGAACTCTCTTCAAAACATTTGTTGCTTTTTTTTTTAAAAAAAAGAAATCATTTCATTTTCATAATGACGATGGAAACAATGTAATTCTCCATTTGTTCTTTCGATGGTTTGCGGTCAATTTATTGAATAATCTTCAGGCTATAGTCAGTCAGTCAGTCAGCCGCTCAGCTGGTGATTCCATTAGTGAGTTAGTGAGTAAGTTAGTCAATCAGTCGATCAATTAGTCAGTCAGTCATTCGGCCAATCATCAGTTAATCAGTCAGTCATTCTTCGAGAGTCCGTCACTCCTTAAGTCAGTCAGTCAGTTGGTCAGTCCATCAGTCGAGCAGTCGATGAGTCAGTCAGTCAGCCAATGAATCAGAGTCATTATGTTGGTTCAAATGCCGTCAGTCCTCCTTTTCACTACCGCTAATGTAGTGTTCATTAGTGCAAAGATCGCTCTCGCATTCATTTCTTATCCTTTTGTCTCAAAAACAGGCTGAAAATCCAATCTTTAAGCCAACAACAACGACCTTTATGAATCCTATGTACGAAGTGAAAACATGAAGTGACGAATGGCACAACAAAGTCTTCAATGGGAGCTTCTTGGGGAGGCACTTCTCACGAAACCTCAGTGTAACTGGAGGACAGGTTGGACACAGGATTGGTCTGAGCAGCTGCGACGAAAAATTCTAATAGTAGAATCACACTAGAGTTAAAGACGTCATTTACTCTTTAAATCAAAATTTTTTAAACTCAATTCCAGTCAGTTCAGTAACGGTCATGCAACTCTCTCTGTCTACGATCCCTCTATCACAGAAACCCTTCTCTTTTGCAACCACTTTGCAAATATCCGACTCGTATCTGAATTAAATATTCTTTTTCAAAACTTCTTCCCGAGGATGAGTGCACGAGCTTCTTCAATCAATTTTTCGCTCTTTGTAAAGATTTTCTCAAGTCAAGTGACCTCCTCCCTGAAAACGAACAGTTTTTTCTGCTCCAACGATGATCTCTTAGGAAAGAGTTGACTGCAATTCGACACCGAACTAACTCAGTGTATATAGCAAAATCTGTTTCTCTCAAGAACGGAGTTCAGAAGAAGGATAATTTCGGGTATATGTTTTGAAACTTAAACCTTCAACTACATGACTGCTGGCATCCAACTACCCCCGCCTCATATTCAACTGTTAACGTATCAGAACAGATTCTCAAGCAAGTTAAGAAAAGGAAAAAAACAAACGCTTCAAACGATCCAATCGCAGCTGTTGAGTACAACAGCATATGGGTGACGCGTGCTCAGTCGACCTCATCGTCTGAAGAAGGCTGGCAGTATGCAGTCGAAACGTCGCGATCCACATCCCAAGTGACCACATCGTAAAACAAACAATCACATTTCTCTTTTAAACAAACGCATGTAGCCATAAATGATCAGCCCACCTAACGTTTGCATGATAAAGATTGGGTGATTTTCTAATTTAAACTAAAATAAAAATTCCATATAACTTGATAACAAAATCTTCAATTCGGCGATTCAGTGGATACAAATACGGTAAAACCTTGAAAGAGAAGCATATTTTTTTTCTGCGATACTCATCCTGGTATGTCTTTTTTGTGTGTGAGAGTAAACGGAGAAACCAAATATATACGTCGAAATTCTTACACTCGTCTACTAAAACTGTTGGGTCTTTCTTGTTAATGCCTTGTTTAAAACTGTTTAAGCTTGATCTCTTACGGTCGGTAGAGTTTAACTTTCCCCATAGAAAGGGTCCGAAAAAACGCAACGAGTGTTTACTGTAGTGTACTGTGCTCATTCGTCGAATCATTTCAAGCCTTAATGACCTCAAAAAGGCGAAAATCATGGAGCTGTTTGACCTCTTTCGTTGGAAACAACTCATTCCGTAGCAACAAGTTAGACGTCTGGTAGTTTTACACTTATAGCGCCTTACGAGCCATTTTCTAAGCGTCGTTTATTTACGTTGTTTGTTTATTTCAACCGTTTATGATCACAAAATCAGGAAAGATGATGAAACACCAATTTTCTTCTTAATTACTGACCAAAGAATACACAGTGACAGTTGCATATTTTATCTATCTTTACGGTGATCAATAAGTTTGCTAATCAAGAACCCCCCCTCTCTCCCCCCATCCCAAAAAAGAATGTTTTGTTTCGCCTTCAGTACATGTCTATTGTCTATCACTTCAAAATCAAAAAAGATTACATTGATTGTATCAAGTTACAGAAACGAGTTATCAGGTTGCATACCCTCACCAAAATTTTATTTAACTGTAAAATTATTTTGGAAGTCTCAAATTTTTACGCTGTGTTTTGCGTGTCATACCGAAAAAACATAAATGTCCAGTTACTCATAAGACTTTTGATTTCTATTAGTTCCATAACGTTGCAAGATCAAACAGTAATCAGTTTTTTTTTTCCATTACCATTTGTTTCAAGGCTTCGTAGTCCACTCTCTTGTACCCATCGTGACCTGTAACCACGGTCCACGGATACATTTCCTCCACTTCCTGAGCGATAACTCCATGCCCCGTTCCACTCATGCCAAGGTCTACGGCATCTTTGGACCATACCCAGTTGTAGCTACGAACTCCAATCTGCTCGAAATCTGAATGCGGCACGACTGTGATGTTTTCTTTCAGTCGAGAGTCGCTGAATATCCCAGCTAGGACCGCACCCCCAATAAAAGTTTTTGCTATGTTTCCTTTCTTTTTCTTTCCCTTTTTCCGTCTTCGAGCTACAGCTTCTTCCAACTTTCTTCTCTTTTCTTCAGCCCTACGCAATATTTCTTCTTTGATTCTTCGTTCTTCCTCTGCTTTCGCTCTTGCCCTTCTCTCTTCCTCTAATCTCTTTTCTTTCTCACGTGCTTCTCTGCGCCGCTGTTCCTCCCTTTCCCTTTCCATTGTCTCTCTTCTTCTTTTCTCCTTCGTTCCTCATCAAGGCGTCTCTCTCTTTCTGCCATTTCTTCTTTTTGGGCTATAACTTCATCCAGTTTATCTGTGATTTTAGTTCTTTCCGTTCCCAGAGCACATTTTTCGGTGAACTCATCGATAATTTGCTGTCTCCCATTCTTCATGTGATTCAAATTATTTCCCAGAAAAGGTTCAATTATGTTTTGGTAAGAACGGTCGCACAATTCCGTTTCGAGGGCGGTATATGCATTTGAAAATCCACTCCATGAATTTTCATTGAGAGCAATCTCAAGCCTTTTAGCGAAAGAAGAGATCATTGCTCCGTCCATGTTTGCTCCATGAATTGTCTTTTTTAAAGGAAAGCTTCTTAAATCAGAGGCTAGAGAGGATGCGACATTTGCGTAATCATCACTCGGAAATTTTTCTAAGTTACGCAATCGTTTCGAGTCCACGAAGGGAATGTCTCGAACCTTAATGTTAATTCGAGGAAAGTGCTTTGCAATTGTTTCTCCGTAATTTCCATCAAGTATAGAATCTTGAGCTTGACTCTGCAAAGTTTCACCTGGGGATGGTGCAAGTGCATTTCTTATGATCACCAGTAGTTGTGGAAACGCCTTGATGCTCTCTGCATCATCTTTCCAAATCTAATCCTTGGCCCCCTTTTATTTCTTATTTATATTAATGACTTGCCAAACTGCCTTACTTCGTGCCAGCCTAGAATGTATGCCGATGACACCCACATTACTTATGCTGGCGTTGATGTGAATTCAATACAGTTAACTCTGAGTCACGATTTAGATAACCTAAACAAATGGCTTATTTCCAATAAACTTACTTTGAACACTTCTAAAACTGAATTCATGCTAATTGGCTCCAGACAAAAATTGAGTACTTTGTCGAACCCACTTGAGCTCTCGATTAATAATGTTCCGATAGAACACGTTTCCTCTGTCAAATCGCTTGGAATATTTATTGATGAAAATCTACGGTGGCAAACACACATTGATAAATTATCTAAAAAGGTCGCTTCCGGAATTGGAGCAATAAAAAGAATTAGACCTTTTGTCCCTCCACCTACCCTTCACTATATATACAACTCACTAATTCAATCTCATTTCGATTATTGCAATCTTGTCTGGGGTAATTGTGGTAAAACATTATTTGACAGGCTACAGAAGCTTCAGAACCGTGCCGCTCGCGTTTTAACCTTCTCTAGCTATGATGCTGATGCTAACCGTTTGATTAGACAACTCGATTGGAAAGACTTGAGCACTCAATTTCAAATACAGAAATCCATAATGGTATACAAGTCTTTAAATGGCCTTGTTCCTGAATATTTATCATCTAAGTTTGTTAAACGAAATGAAACGCGTTACTCCCTGAGGGACTCTGTTAACAAACTATTTGTCCCATTTCCGCGAACTAATTTCATGAAAAACAGCTTTACTTATAGCGGAACAGTTCTCTGGAACAGCCTACCCTGTCATGTGAGAGAAGCCGAATCTCTTAGTCAATTTAAAAGATTAGTTAATGTTCATTTTTAATGTTATACACGGCATTCATGAAAAACAGGTTTTAGTTAGATTAGTTGTAGTCAGGTTTTGAATTTTGTTTAGGATAGTTAGGTTATTTTTAATTTTTTAAATTCCTGATGGATTTTACCGTGTTTAAATAAAGATTGACTTGACTTGACTTGACTTGTTCGCTCAAGCGTGAAACACGGTACAAAAACTGCACATTATGATTTTGTACTCCTTCCCTGGCAAAGAGAGCCAAACCGGAAGACATCATCATGGTGAAGATGCTGAGCAAATCTGTGTTTTCGTTGTCGCCTAAGTTAGTTCCTTCCGTGTCGAGCAAAATCGTGCTTCCTTCGCCATTTGAATCACGCGACACAGACATCCACACTCCCGTCGTACATGGTCTCATGCCATCGCTCGTGTTAAAAACTTTCTCAACTCTTTGATTTCGCTGTCCTTCAAGGAAATACCTGATAAAGTTCAAATTCGTGGACTTACCAACGCGTGCGTCGCCAATGGCTCCGACAATTCTCACGGGCACTTTCAATGTTTGTATCTCGCGCAGAGCATCCTCGCTGACGGTGAACTTGCCATTTTCCTCGTCGAACCTCAATAGTGGTTTTGCTGGTGAACTGCAACAGGTTTTGCTCAAAAGAGAGACAAATATTAAAAGAACCAGTAACTTCAAGATCATTTCGACGGAAACAACGTCTAATTTCGAAGTCGACGTGACAGTTTCAATGGCTCGAGCGACCAATGACTCGCACCAAGTCACAGGCACGACGAGTCTGATATTTTGTAATTATCATGAGGGAATTTATATGCGCTTCTGCAATAGTGTACTTTGCCCCAGTGTTTCTGTTTCTCTTCTAATTTTACTTAGTGATGAGTCAATTATCTGGGAAAAACCCCCCAACGTTTTCCTTTATTTCGCCGCATCATGGTGCACCAAGGCACAAAACGAGTTTGGATAGAGTGCGAGCCAGCGAGCCATGCGAGCCATGCGAGTCATACAAGCGAGCCATGCGAGCCATGCCAGCGAGCCATGCGAGCCATCTGAAAACCTATCTACACGAACGATGAAACCGTTTCTAACACGTTTCTAAATCCTTTCTCTTGATTACGTGGTATGCCACTTTTAAAAAACTTCAAGAAAAGACAGTTAAGGTTTTAACACCAGAATTTAAAGCATTAAATATAAGCAACGGTTTCTTTCCCCGCTTGGATCGATGTTTAGCGTGAAACCACGCTTCGTTGCTTCAACGAGACACTGCGTGTGTCGATTTGCCATCTGCGAACTAAATAAAATACATAAAACATTAGCAATGATGAATAATTCATTGAACAAAACAGCTGACAACTGACTAAAGCAAAGGTAAATCAGGTAAATGCTCACTTTTAGAAGCAGTTCATTGCTAGATCGATTCGACTGAACTAGATTGTCCAAAAGGATTAAAGATTTTTTGAAGATCCGGCCACGAGCACGCTGAACGGTTCGCAAGAACGAAACAGGAGAGAAAGACTATCAGAGATGGGAGAGAAAGTCAAAATTTGTCGCTCTCCCTCGACCCAGACTGTTCGCGTCCAAAATAACATGGCCACCGCGTGAGCCATCGCGGTTTAATATTCGCGATTGAAAGCACATTTCCAGCAGCAAAACCAATTACAAAACGAACTATTTCCAATTAGAATATTATTAAAAATTTATATTTTCCGATGGCTCGCATGCCTCGCATGGCTCGCACGCCTCGCATGGCTCGCTGGCTCGCAGATTATCCGGACCCGCACAAAACATACACCCAAGGTGACTGATTTGAAAGGAAAACTTCGGTAACAGAACTCTTGGAGACCCAAATCACTGCGAGATCCCCTGATTTTGCGTTTAAGAGTATGGAAAGCTTTCCATTTTCGTAAAGATATTTCATTTAACTTTAGAGCTAAATTCTACTCCATACGGAATAAGAATAATACATTAATTTTAAATTTATCACAGGTTTTTAACCCTACGGCTACCTTATGGTCTCTGGCGTGAAAGGGGGTTCCGCTAACGATTCTGTTTCATTCTTTGCTAAGAGCTCTTTGTTTTGTAGAAATCTGTATCGACTCAAGGCAAATTTTTATTTTCTCTATTGCTAAAAGTGATCGAAAATATGAAAAAATGAGGTACAGTATATCGTGAAGTTATTAGAAATAACAGATCTTTACTAACTTCGACATGACAGAAAAAGATGTAATAGTCTAATTAACATAACATTCCTTTATTTGAAAATGTCTGTCTATTTTTACATTTACATCCGGGAAAATAACGCGAAGTCAAGACAACCCATTAGAATATATGTGCCAGCTTGACTAGGTTCATAGAGAGGGAAAAATCCCACAGTCATCATCACGTCGAAAAAGCCCTATGCTCTCATGCGCGTTGAATATATTTAGAGAAGTTTCCGTTCAGTCCATTTCGCTTCGGTAGTGAGATGGACTTAGGTAAGGGAGCATTCATAATTTATCTAGAGGGTGGGCTATGATGATTTCCTTATTTTTTCCTTTCATTTTTTTGAAGCCACCCCTCCCTGATCATCTCAGGGTTTTTTTTCTGACCCCCCCCCCTCAAGAGATGTTGATTTTTCAAAGAAAAATATCATAGCCCCCCCCCCCCTCCCCCAGCACATAAGTACAACATGTCAAACTCACCCTTAGCCATATGAAAGTCTTGTGACAGGTATATTGAGCTTAATTAGTAATTAACATAGTAAATCAGTAACAACTTGCACTACTGAAATGGTGATATTTATGAAAATATAATGTTCAGTACAATTAAATCTCTACGCATTTTTAATTCAAAATTGTTCTATTTTGGACATTCTTGAGAAAAGCTGATTGAATGATTGGCTGATAATAAATTTAACTATCTGAATTGGTACTGGAGAGAAAGTAGTCTTTTAGTTGCAACATTAAAAAAGGTTGCGCTGTCGTAGCATTTCTTGCCGCGCTTTATTTCCCTTCAATTACTCAACAAAAACCGGCTCGAATCCTCATCAAATACAACAAAACAGAAGATATCCTCGAGTTGAACAAAGCTGTTCTGGAAGACCTGTGGCAGTTGCAACGACCGATTCGCGTCATAGCTGTTGTGGGAGATGCTAGAATTGGAAAATCTACCACTCTCAACGTAATAAGTCACATATGGTGCGAAGTCAATCACAGCCATGTCGAAGAAATCTTCAAAACAGGCGATACACTGAAAGCTGTCACGCGTGACGTGTGGTGCCACATCATCCATCCACAAGACAAGGAAGGAGGAAGCGTTGTGCTACTTGACGTTGAAGGCACAAATTTGAGCGATGACGCCGTCACAACTCATTTGAGCATGTTTACAGCCTTGGTTTCCTCTGGCCTGAACGTTTTTGTCCGCGAGGTGTTTCAAAACAACAATCTACACTTTTTGTTCCACATGTCACGCTTAAGTGATCAGATTTTCCCTAACATTACTATCGAAAACTTTCCCAAACTTCAGGTGGTTATTAGAGGTGCACTGGGTGATCCTGACGGCGGCAAAACAATCGAAGATTACACAAAGGATTGCATCGTGGAACCTTCCTTCCAGGAGAGCATGAAAGATGAGAGAAAAGCCACCGCAAAGCACTTCCCGAGGAACCAAATTACAGTAAGTCAGATTCCGCAAGTGGAACGTGATCTTTTCAAAGATTTCAATAAATTACGAAAGAGTGACTACTGGCAAGAAATGAAGCGACTGGTTGAAAAACTCAAAACGTTTCCCATCAAAAAGACCTTAGGAGGAAATCTTATGGACGGACAAGGATTAGTAGAATTGGCCATTTATCTTAATGATCGATGAATGCGGACTCGTGGCTGGACTTTGCGAATGATTATGTTGCGTTGGAGAAACAGGAGAAAAATATCTGTAAGAGAAGCCGCGTGAAAATAATGGAGCCACTTTTTGCATTGCCAACAGCAGACGAAATCAGTAGAAGCAAGAATAGAAGACGCTTTAAGGATCTTTTCAATGGAGTGTGCCTTTGCAAACCGAAATTTCCGCTGTGCAGAAAGATCTACAGCACTTTGCTGGTGAGAAGAGGAAAGCTGAGGAACTGGAATTGAAAGCGAAAGAAGCGGTGGAAAAGAGGATAGCTGTTGAAAAGAAAAGCGAAGGGCAAAAACGGAAGTTTGCACGTGTTATGGCAGAGAAGAATATTGAAATTGAGAGGGTCAAAAGAGAAAAGGAAGAAGCTGAGCTCATGGAAAATAATTTAAAACAACTTTACCTGGAACAAATGAAGACCATCGCTTTACTCAAGAAAAAACTAAGCAAAAAAAGTAGTGGTGTTTTTTATTTCATTGCATCCGAGGGACTTGGGGTTGTTATCGGCGGCGCTTTAAGCGACCATGAAGTGAAGGAAAACGTTTCAACTTTGCCACACTCGCCATACAGGGCAATTGGACTTAGGGGAGTTTGCTGGGAATGGAATGAAGTTGCCAAACAAAAGTTTGGACTGAGCGGTAGGGACTGCGGAGTGATCGCACAGGCAGCACAGCAATCAAGGGATACTTCACGGTGCGCTATGACATGCTAAATAAGATGATTTACAACTATCCTGATAAGAACCATCACCTTGATTACAACATAAACTGGACTAAATGAAAGAATAGAAGAAAAGAATATCGTTGTCAGCTGCTTGTTTAATTATCAATTAATGAATGAGAACTAGCAGGATATGAAGAATTAAGCAGATCGAGGAGGGTGTTATTCACCGAGGCCAAAGGCCGAGGTGGATAACACCCTCCTAGATCTGCTTAATTCTTCACATCCTACGAAAGCCGAATTCATTAATTGCTTTATTATTCATTCAAAATAATTCCTGCTTTAAAAACATAGCTAAAACATGCTTACCTGCATCGATGTTAAGTTTATTTTCGATAGTGTACGTTTAGATTTGTCCAGGTCCGTAAATATTCTCCAAACAGCAGATTTCGCCCTCCGAGTTGTCTTTTTGCTGTTTTTGCTATGTTTTTAGCCATTATATCGCCTAGTTCCAGCTGTAGTTCTTACTCTTGAAACGAGTGAAGTGTCCGCCATTTCAGTTTTCACAACGACAACAACTCAACCTCGTCGCCAGGTCTTCTCGGTTAACGGTGCATTAACCTGTATAGGGTTGGATTTTTGACGTCATTTCCTCGTAAAACACAAAATTCTTCCAAATATTTTGAATGAATAATAAGAAGTGTTAATGTTTGTTTTGGTTTCTTCTTAAAAGAAGTGTTAAGTTTTTAAGAAGTATTTTAAAAGTTTGCTGTCATCGATCTCGTGTTTCAACTAGTAGTCACCAAATGAACGAGCTATTCTAAACGAACTTTGATTGAAGGTTTGAGTGTCTTAAAAACTGGTTTTTATATCTTAACTTCGTAATCAGTGTAATTTTTGATCGAGGGTCGAGGATGATCCGGGTATTGCACTGGTTTGCTTCATTAACTAAAACCAATGACAACTTCCCGCGCTTTAACCGTTTAAGAGTCGCATCTAATTTCTCCAAAAACAGCATTACGCCTAAATTAAAAATTAAGGTCGTGAGATTAACCCTATTCAGACTGGGCTTTTTCGGTCAATCTGTGACTGGGGGGGGCTCCTCGGACCCCCCCCCCCCCCCCCCTCTGTATCTCTGGAACCAATAATGCTAGGGTCATGAAATTTACACACAATGATCATCTCCGTAATATATAGATTTAGCCAGGGCTAAAAGCGAAGCTCTCGATAGTATTTATAGTTTTTTCAAACAAAATACAAAATCGTGTGATGCTAACCGGCGAAGGCAACGCCGGAGAACGGTGAAAAACAACAATAGGTCTAATTAGCAAAAAGCAACTTTGCACGTGCAGCACACTTTTTTTGTACATTTCTTTGCCGTTGTTTTGCACGACTACAACGAGAAACTTCCACGAAACTTTCGTACGTGTTCTCGTTCACATTTTTTTCACTGCCGCTCATTTTCTCCTTGCATTGGTGGCCGCTAGCATTTCTCATTTTGTCACGGCCGCTACAAAATTTTCATGTTGTTCTTCGAACAAAAAAATGTCTCCTTTGTTTTTTATCTCTCGCTCAAGATCTCTGTCGCCCTCTTTCTCTTCGAGTTTCGCTGGCCTACCGCTTTTTCACTTTTTCTCTGTCTTTCTCTCGCTCTATACTCCAAATTTGTCGACATGACAATTAATCTAAGCTTAATACTTTAGAAAACACGGATAAAGAAACAATTTCCGCTTTCCGCTATCGTCTTTACTGACTCTTTAGATGCCTCTGCTTTACAAGCCGCGGGTGGCTATGCGATTTCCCGCCAAAATAACCTCGAGTTGCATTTGGGTCAACATACCTGTTGATTGAGTTACTTTACATTGGTATGCCTGTGGTGCGGACGGACGGTCGGGCGTACGGTCACGTGATTACCAAATTTTCTCGGATGGGTAGATTACCACATTTTCTTACCCATGGTGCTCCGCTAAGCGCGCTTCGCGCACGAGAGCTCCGCTACAAAGAAGCCCCACACCCAGTTTTGACTTGCCACGCCCAATGATGACGTCACAGTGACGTCATATTCTCATTTTTCAATGTTTCTTATTATTTTTCGTCTTAGATACGTAAAATATCAATAATATTGGTAAAGTCATGTCTTTGTTATCCTTTCTTATGAACTAGTAACAAGGAAACACTTGTACAGCGAGAAAAGCAATAGAAGCAATAAAATTTAAAATTTGAAATGGTTGTCCGCCATCTTGGATCCGCCATCTTGGATTTCCGTTTTTTTGTTAAAATTATAATTTAAGGCAAATTTCAAAGGGGAAAAAGCTCAGAATGTATAAAAGAAGTATCAAACTAATGTTTATTACCCAAACAAATGACTTTGGAAGTGTTATTTGGAAAATAGAGCAGCATATTTGTCAAAGCAAAAAAGTGACAAATTTTACCCCACCCCTCCCCCCCAAATATTCGATGTTGAAACATTTTGATGTAATTCAAAAACTAGTCCCAAGCAAAGACCATTTTAACAACAAAAAGCACTATAAGTGTAAAAACGCGATCTTAAAACAAAAAAATCACCATTTTTTAAGTTTTCCAAAACCTATATGTCAGAAACTGGTTGCCATGGCAACATGATTAATCACATGGACATTGTAATTATACCAAAATGTTCCTAGATAAATTTTAGGAAAAGTCAGAAAATTTGAACGTCATAGCTCTTTCGGTGTAGGAGTTATCACGATTTTGCCGGAGGGGGGGTTCGAAAAGCCCCCCCTCCCCCCCCCAGTCTGAATAGGGTTAAGGTAATGATCTTGAACTCAAGAAGCTCTTGATTGTTAAACAAATTCTCCTTGTCAGCACTTCAAGAAATGTATAGAGAACAGTATGGAGACCTTGCATACTGATGTTAGGGTGTGAAGAGTTAAGCAGTTTGCTGGTTTTTCTTTCTCACTGGCTCTGTGTGATATTTACTTCTGAACTTGTGCGTCCGTTGCCCCTCACGAGATTTGTAGGTGTAAATCGCAGGCCAACAGCTCAAAGGAGAGAAAAGAACTAACAGAAGAGTGCAGCCAGCCAATAGCTCTACCTTGCTATTTTATTTGTCAATTAAAAGGAACAGACACTACTTATCTGTACTGATCACTTCAATCAACTTAGACAACAGGGTTTTGTATTAATCGCATATTCAGCAACTAAAAATTTCTTCATGTAGTGCAGTAGGTATACAAACCATAGATATCTAGTCTGCAAGCACTTAAAAATCGTAAGCAAGGAGACGTTCTCGCTGTTGCCTTAGCTCTCTTGCTAATATGGAGGGTTTTAGCATCGATACAGGTGGGAATATCGTCAGTTGGGCTCTCGTTAAAAGTTTAACGGGCAGTATTCGGCGTGAAACGACTATTTTCCGTCAACAGCTGATCTCCTATGATTATTGTTCAAAAGTTTGGTAATTAATTCGACCCTTCTAGGAAAAAATTGCTACCGCTCGTCAACCAATCATTCAGATCGAAATTACTCGATATTCGTTGTACGACTTAATACATCAGTAGCAATTACTCCGCTGATTACTTAGTGAATTTCCAATCCACAAGTCGTAAATCATTCCTGAGACTACAGGCGTTTGCCTTATGCATAGGGCTTAGAGAAGAAGAACTGTCTTCCTTCAGATATCTAGCTCAGTAATGTTTAACGAGTTAAATATTGTTATTCGCCTCGGATAAACCGCGGTCCTAACTGAGTTGGTTATTTGTATTGGCGACCGTTGAAAGAGATTATAAAGATGTCATTTCTCGCGTTAGAGCTTGGTTTTGTTCCTATCTTCAAGACCGGCGAGCATTTGCAAAATGGGGATAACAGAATGCAAAGTGTGCCATGGTATGTCTTCATAACACATTGAGAAGTCTGTGAACTTTCTTCAAAACATTTGTTGCTTTTTTTTAAAAAAAAAAAAAAAGAAATCATTTCATTTTCATAATGACGATGGAAACCATGTAATTCTCCATTTGTTCTTTCGATGGTTTGCGGTCAATTTATTGAATAATCTTCAGGCTATAGTCAGTCAGTCAATAAGTCAGTCAGTCAGCCGCTCAGCTGGTGATTCCATCAGTGAGTTAGTGGGTCAGTTAGTCAATCAGTCGATCAATTAGTCAGTCAGTCATTCGGCCAATCATTCAGTTAATCAGTCAGTCATTCTTCAGTCAATCATTCTTCGAGAGTCTGTCACTCCTTAAGTCAGTCAGTCAGTCAGTTGGTCAGTCCATCAGTCGAGCAGTCGATGAGTCAGTCAGTCAGCCAATGAATCAGAGTCATTATGTTGGTTCAAATGCCGTCAGTCCTCCTTTTCACTACCGCTTAAGTAGTGTTCATTAGTGCAAAGATCGCTCTCGCATTCATTTCTTATCCTTTTGTCTCAAAAACAGGCTGAAAATCTAATCTTTAAGCCAACAACAACGACCTTTATGAATCCTATGTACGAAGTGAAAACATGAAGTGACAAATGGCACAACAAAGTCTTCAATGGGAGCTTCTTGGGGAGGCACTTCTCACGAAACCTCAGTGTAACTGGCGGACAGGTTGGACACAGGATTGGTCTGAGCAGCTGATACGAAAAATTTTAATAATAGAATCACACTAATGATTTGAAAACGTCATTTACTCTTTAAATCAAAATTTTTTAAACTCAATTCCAGTCAGTTCAGTAACGGTCATGCAACTCTCTCTGTCTACGATCCCTCTATCACAGAAACCCTTCTCTTTTGCAACCACTTTGCAAATATCCGACTAGTATCTGAATTAAATTCTTTTTCAAAACTTCTCCTCCTCAATTTTTCGCTCTTTGTAAAGATTTTCTCAAGTCAAGTGACCTCCTCCCTGAAAAGGAACAGTTTTTTCTGCTCCAACGATGATCTCTTAGGAAAGAGTTCACTGCAATTCGACACCGAACTAACTCAGTGTATATAGCAAAATCTGTTTCTCTCAAGAACGGAGTTCAGAAGAAGGATAATTTCGGGTATATGTTTTGAAACTTAAACCTTCAACTACATGACTGCTGGCATCCAACTACCCCCGCCTCATATTCAACTGTTAACATATCAGAACAGATTCTCAAGCAAGTTAAGAAAAGGAAAAAAACAAACGCTTCAAACGATCCAATCGCAGCTGATGAGTACAACAGCATATGGGTGACACGTGCTCAGTCGACCTCATCGTCTGAAGATGACTGGCAGTATGAAGTCGAAACGTCGCGATCCACATCCCAAGTGACCACATCTCTTTCACATCGTAAGACAAACAATCACATTTCTCTTTTAAACAAACGCATGTAGCCATAATGATCAGCCCACCTAACGTTTGCATGATAAAGACTGGGTGATTTTCTAATTTAAACTCAAAAAAAAATTCCCGTGATATAACTTAATAATAAAGTCTTCGACTTGGCGATTCAGTGGATACAAATACGGTAAAATCTTGAAAGAGAAGCATATTTTTTTTCTGCGATACTCGTCCTGGTACGTCTTTTTTGTGTGTGAGAGTCAGTAAACGGAGAAACCAAATATATACGTCGAAATTCTTACTCGCCTACTAAAACTGTTGGGTCTTTCTTGTTAATGCTTTGTTTAAAACTATTTAAGCTTGATCTCTTACGGTCGGCAGAGCTTAACTTTCCCCATAGAAAGGGTCCGAAAAAACGCAACGAGTGTTTACCGTAGTGTACTGTTCTCATTCGTCGAATCATTTCAAGTCTTAAGGACCTCAAAAAGGCGAAAATCATGGAGCTGTTTGACCTCTTTCGTTGGAAACAACTCATTCCGTAGCAACAAGTTAGACGTCTGGTAGTTTTACACTTATGGCTCTTTACGAGCCATTTTCTAAACGTTGTTTATTTACGTTGTTTGTTTATTTCTGCTGTTTATGATCACAAAATCAGGAAAGAAGATGAAACACCAACTTTTTTCTTAAATACTGACCAAAGAATACACAGTGACAGTTGCAAATTTTATCTATTTTTACGGTGATCAATAAGTTTCCTAATCAGGAAACCCCCCCCCCCAAAAAAATGTTTTGTTTCGCCTTCAGTACATGTCTATATTGTCTATCACTTCAAAAACAAAAAAGATTACATTGATTGTATCAAGTTACAGAAACGAGTTGTCAGGTTGCATACTGTCACCAAAATTTTAGTTAACTGTGAAATTATTTTGGAAGTCTCTAATACGCTGTGTTGTGCGTGTCATACCTAAAAAATATAAATGTTCAGTTACTCATAAGACTTTTGATTTCTATTAGTTCCATAACTTCGCGTGATCAAACAGAAATCTGTTTTTTTCCATTACCATTTGTTTCAAGGCTTCGTGGTCCACTCTCTTGTACCCATCGCGACCCGTAACCACGGTCCACGGATACATTTCCTCCACTTCCTGAGCGATGACCCCATACCCTGTTCCACTCACGCCAAGGTCTACGGCATCTTTGGACCATACCCAGTTGTAGCTACGAACACCAATCTGCTCGAAATCTGAATGCGGTACGACTGTGATGTTTTCTTTCAGTCGAGAGTCGCTGATAAACCCAGTTAGGATCGCAACCCCAATAATAGCTTTTGCTATCTTTTCTTCCTTTTTCTTTCCCTTTCTCGATCTTCGAGCTGCAGCTTCTTCCAACTTTCTCCTCTCTTCTTCAGCCCTACGCAATTTTTCTTCTTGGATTCTTCGTTCTTCCTCTGCTTTCGCTCTTGCCCTTCTCCCTTCCTCTAATCTCTTTTCTTTCTCACGAGCTTCTCTGCGGCGCTGTTCCTCCCTTTCCCTTTCCATTTTCTCCTCTTCTTCTTTTCTCCTCCGTTCCTCATCAAGGCGTCTCTCTCTTTCTGCCATTTCTTCTTTTTGGGCTATAACTTCATCTAGTTTATCTGTCATTTTCGTTCTTTCCGTTCCCAGAGCACATTTTTCGGTGAACTCATCGATAATTTGCTGTCTCCCATTCTTCATGTGATTCAAATTATTTCCCAGAAAAGGTTCAATTATGTTTTGGTAAGAACGGTCGCACAATTCCGTTTCGAGGGCGGTATATGCATTTGAAAATCCACTCCATGAATTTTGATTGAGAGCAATCTCAAGCCTTTTAGCGAAAGAAGCGATCATTGCTCCGTCCATGTTTGCTCCATGAATTGTCTTTTTTAAAGGAAAGCTTCTTAAATCAGAGGCTAGAGAGGATGCGACATTTGCGTAATCATCACTCGGAAATTTTTCTAAGTTACGCAGTCGTTTCGAGTCCACGAAGGGAATGTCTCGAACCTTAATGTTAATTCGAGGAAAGTGCTTTGCAATGGTTTCTCCGTAATTTCCATCAAGTATAGAATCTTGAGCTTGACTCTGCAAAGTTTCACCTGGGGATGGTGCAAGTGCATTTCTTATGATCACCAGTAGCTGTGGAAACGCCTTGATGCTCTCTGCATCATCTTTCCAAATCTGTTCGCTCAAGCGTGAAACACGGTACAAAAACTGCACATTATGATTTTGTACTCCTTCCCTGACAAAGAGAGCCAA